>NC_056744.1:1133646687-1133784187 GCF_019279795.1 Protopterus annectens | reverse complement strand
GACTTTCCCTCATCCAGGGCCTTGGTGACAGCCTGAAAGAAGTCACTCAGGTTCAGCAGGCAAGATCTGCCCTTGATGAATATGAACTAGGTGGGGTCAAGCGTTTGGAGATTGCCAATGTCCTTTTTTATGAGATCCATAATAATGTGCTCCATGGCTGTGCAGATCAGACTAGTCAAGCTAATGGGGGCGATAGTTTCCAGGCTCAGTAGTAGCACCACCTTTTTGCCAGGGGATGACAATGGTAGTTCTTCATTCTGGTGGAATGAAGCCTGTACTTAGACTGTGATTGAATAGGGTGCTCAATGGCAAACCCATTTCTTGCTGAAGATGGGGCAGAATACAGTCTGGGATACTATAAGGTCCCATGGAAGCTGTGTTCTTTACCTTGGATAGGGCCTTTAACTCTTGATCTACGGAGATGTGAGGGTGCAGGACAAGTATCAGGGATGTGGAAAAGGCCTTTGAGGGGGAACAGCTGAACCTATCTGCTAGGAGGTTAGCTAAGTCAGCAGGATCAGTGTAAGTGATACTGTTAAGTATTAATTCGGAACAGACCTGGGCTTTGCCATGGAGGTTCCTGATATAACTGAAGAAGGCTTTGTACTTTCCCTTTGTTTTGCAGGCTAGTTTTGATCCATAATTTGCTTTGGAGGATGTTCTTTGTGTTTCACTGTTGCAGTCATTACATTTGGGTAATCCTGCTGGCAGGTTGCTCTCAGTCTGCCTGAATTCCAAAGTCCTGGGTCCTGCATCGGCTGCTGTCGCCCCTTCCCTGACATCAGGTCATCAGGGGTGTTAAAGATGTGGCCAACGCCATTTTCTTTAGTCTTTCTTTCCACACGGTACCCGAAGCAGAAGCATTTCGCAAGTGCCGGTCGGCCGACTCCTGAGATTTTCGTGTTCGAGTTTCAGATCCAAAGTCTTCTATAAAGCTAAGTACCCCATTGGGGAAACTTTTTTCTTGCTCCAGACCGATGTCAGAAAAAGTTAATAATTGTATTTCTTGTGGGAAGCAAATACCTCATAAGGACTTTCATTCTTACTGTATTCCTTGCCTCGGCCCTGACCATAATGTTTCAGGTAGTCTGTTTTGTGCTAGATTTAACCAACACACTATAAAGCGTCGGTATGATTTTGCATTAAACTATTTTGGGCGCAGGTTTAATTACCCAGAAATGTCATCTGAGAGCCATCCGACTACCAGAGTTCACAAAAAACGCAAAGAAAAAGACAACCGAGCCCCAAAACCGACGACGAAGCTTCTCCTAAGCCAGTCGCCGGTTCTCAGTGAGGCGCTTTCGCAGCCCCTGTTGCCTGCTACCTTAGAGTCGCAGGCCGCTACCAACTCCCACGTGGAGTCGACTATGCCGCTGGAAACTCAAGGTATTGGAGCCTCGGACGCTATTCCTTCAGATGGGTCCGGAGCCGCTGAGCAGGCACCGGCTTCTGAAGGTGTATTCAGACCTAAACATTTATACTTTAAACCAACTTCAAAGGCAAAGACTAAAGCACCTTCAAAGACAAGGAAGCAAACTCAAGAGCCACGTGGACAGGCCTCCATGCCCAAAAAGCAGATGCTCAAAATGACCAAAGACTTGATTACCTTGATCAGGGGTTCCCATCCCCCTCCTGAAAAGAGGCCTAGGCAAGAGAATGAATCTTCAGATCAGGTTTCCATTTCTTCTGATTCCTCTTCTGATCAGGAATATTCTCTTCCCCCCATGAGGATTCTGATGCTGAAGAATCTATACCTTCAGCTTCTCCTCCTGAGGACTATTCTTTTGGGGAAACCTTACATACCATGAGGGAGCATTTCCACTGGGAGAGCCAAGATTTTTCAGAATCTAAAAAGAGACTCAGGGATTTCCTTTTACTACCTCAACACAAGGCCCTAGCCATCCCACCTGTGTTAGACATTGTAGATGATGTGTTTTCGGAGTCTAGTCTTACACCTGACCCCTTACCTCCAGCTCCGGTTAAGCCAGACAGATATTACAGGGTTCCTGACTCTTATAAATTCCTTTTTAAAAACCCTGCTGCATACCCAGAAACTATTTCTCAGGGTCCCAAAGGAGTTAAGGCTTCCGCTGCAAAAAAACCCTACCCCCTCTGACAGAGATTCTAGGGCACTGGATAGATGGGGAAAAAAGGTTTACACATCTGCTACCTTGGCTATAATGGCCTTAGACTGTCAGTTTCATATGCTCAAATATCAACAACATGTCATGGCATTGCTTAAACAGAAAATGTTGTTAAACACTGAATGTGCAGAAAACAAGGAAATGCAGGATATATTGCATGCAGCTGACCAAGTTGGAAAGCATACTTTGCAATGTGATTTTGATTCTTTAGAGGCTTCCTGCAGGGCCGCAGTTACAGGTTCTGTTATTAGGAGGCATGCTTGGAGCAAAGTTTGCCTGATCATGTTAAAGTTAAATTATTAGATGCTCCTTTACAGCATGATACTTTGTTTGGTGTTAAGGCAGAAGAGGTGTTAAAGAAAATGGAGGACAAAGCTAAATCTATGCAAACGGTCAAAGATTTTTTACAAGTACAGCCACCTAGGTTTAGTAGGCACTGGCCAACAAAGAATTTGTCCTTTCCTCTGTCAGACAGACCTCAAAGGGGCAGAACCAGATGCCCTAGAGGCAGATCCCAGGCAAGGTTCATTCTGCTCAAAACAATGGAGAGCTTCTGCCTCCAAAGTTGGAGAAGACAAATCACAACCATTCAGGAAACAGTCCCAATGACTTCCCTCTGCCTGCACCAAGCACTTATCTTCTGGCAGCACCCTTAGGGATAAAATTAGCACTTTTTTCTCAAAATTGGCACATTGTAACCCAGGACAAGTGGGTCTTAAATATCGTGTCACAAGGCTACAAGTTCCATTTCCATACCCTGCCAAAGGCAAACAGATGGCCAGATCTGCCAAAATATCAATGGGCAGAGGCACAAAAACAAGTCTCGTTCCTCATGGACATGGGGGCCATTCAGCTAGTACCAGAGCAAGAGCAAGGACAAGGATATTACTCAAGACTGTTCTTGGTACCCAGAAAGGACAAGGCCTGGAGGCCAATACTGGATCTATCTATTTTGAACACATTCCTGGATATACCAAAATTCACAATGTTGACTTTGCAGCAGCTTCTGCCCATGCTGGGCAAGAACGCTTGGCTGGTGACTTTAGACCTAAAAGAGGCATACCTGCATGTCCCAATCAGACAAATATGCAGAAGATACCTCAGATTCAAGGCTGGCTCAATGCATTACCAATTCTCTGCACTGCCCTTTGGCTTATCTACTGCGCCCAGGGTTTTTACAAAGTGCCTGGCACCAGTAATTGCATTCTGCAGACAAAGAGGAATACAAATATATCCTGGCACCAGTAATTGCATTCTGCAGACAAAGAGGAATACAAATATATCCTTACTTGGACGACTGTTTAATTCAGGCAGAGAACAAGGACATTCTTCTACAGCATCTGGAGTTCATGAAAAGGCTTCTAACATGCCTAGGGTACACAGTCAACAAAAAGAAATCAAAACTAGTACCCTCTCAAGAGATAATATTCCTGGGTGCAAGCTTAAATACAACTGCCCAGATGGCTTATCTCATGCCAGATAAACAAAGACAAATGACTACCTATTTCAAAATGTTGGCAACAAAGACCCAGTTATCGGCAAGAAAAATTCTGCAGGCTCTGGGCTTCATGGCATCCTGCATCCTACTAATTCCATATGCAAGGCTGCATATGAGGAAACTTCAATGGTACCTAAAAAGTGTTTGGTCTCAACATTGCCACAGCCTAGAAACTATGATTACTCTCATTCCCTGCCTGCAACAGGAGTTTCGATGGTGGGCAAGGGCTTATCACCAAAACAAGGGACAGCCGTTCACATTACCCCCAGCCAGGCAGACACTAACAACGGATGCATCAGATTATACCTGGGGGGTCCACATGGCAGGAACATGCATTCAGGGCACATGGACCCCAAACCAAATGCATCTACATATCAATCAAAAAGAGATGCTAGCAGTTCAAAATGCCCTGACATCCTTCAAGGACCTACTTCATCTAGGACAACTACTGATAAAGACAGACAACACCACGGTCATGTGGTACATAAACAAGCAGGGGGGCACACATTCTTACCCTCTTTGCAGAATCGCCATGACATTGTGGGACTCAGCATTGACTTACCAAGTACATCTGCAGGCACAATTCCTGCCAGGAAGGAAAAATACTCTGGCAGACGAACTAAGCAGAGACCTCATGGATCCCCACGAGTGGCACCTGGAGCCACAAATCTTCAGCATGATAACAAGGAAATGGGGATGCCCGGACATAGATCTATTTGCCTCCCCTCACAACTACCAACTAAAAAGATTCTGCACAAGGATTTATCACAGACAAGCATGGAAAGTGGACACTCTATCTTTCAGCTGGAAAGACCTATCAGTATATGCATTTCCCCCTTTGCCTCTCCTTCCCAAGGTACTCCTAAAGGTCAGACAGGAGAAGCCAAGAATGATACTGATTGCCCCAGACTGGCCCCGCCAGTACTGGTATCCAGTACTAAAGAGCTTGTCTGAATGCCCAGCGTGGACCTTACCTCAGATACCTCATCTACTGTCCCAGCAAAACAATCAGATCCTGCACAGCCAACTCAGTACTTTAAACCTGGCAGCATGGCGAATAATGTAATCATATAAAACACACCTCTCAGTAAAGCTGTGATGGATGTCATTTTGGAGGCCAGAAAGCCTAGTACTAGAAAATCTTACGCTGGAAAATGGAAGAGATTCTGTGCTTGGAAACAGGCACAAGGAACTGATACAGCTGTGCCAAATATTCCTCAGATTTTGCAATACTTAACTGAGATGCTGGACAAAGGGCTATCTTTTTCATCTATTAAAATTCATGCCTGTGCCATTTTGGCTCATTACAATACAGAGCCACCAATCTTTTCTCATCCCTTAATAAAACAGTACCTCAGAGGAGCCAAAAATTTAAGGCCTCCAAGGAGATCACCATTGCCTGCATGGGACCTCAACTATGTCTTGGAAAAACTCACCCTGCCTCCTTTTGAGCCAGCTGCTACAGCTGATATAAAGTTTTTATCCTGGAAAACAGCTCTGCTCCTAGAAATAACCTCTGCAAGACGAGTTTCAGAGCTTCAGACACTCATGGCTGTGTAACCTTTCATAATTTTTTATCCAGACAGGGTCTCTCTGAGGACAAACCCAACATTTATGCCCAAGGTCCAGTGCGGCCCTTAACCAAACTATTCATCTTCCAACTTTTTATCCAAATCCACAGAACAAGGGGGAGAGAATTCTGCATTCTTTGGACGTGCACAGACAGCTTAGATTCTACTTGGACAGAACCAAAGTTTTCAGAAAGTCGGAACAATTACTAGTGGCATATGCTGCAGGATCATAAGGAAAGGCTATCTCAAAGCAGACTATTTCAAAGTGGATAGGCCACTGCATTCGTTTCTGCTACTTAGACCATGGCAAGCCATAGCCTAAGGGCATTAGGCTACATTCAACCAGAGCTGCAACCACTTCAGCAGCCTTTCTCAGGGGGAGTACCAACCAAGGACATTTTAGAGGCTGCTACTTGGAGTTCAGTGCACACCTTTAAAAAGCACTATCATCTGCCACTTTACTCTAAATCTAGGGCAGGCTTTGCCACTGCAGTTCTGCAGGGCCTTATAGTCGCTCCTAATGCTGTTTAGCACCAGCCTCCCATCCATAGCTTTGGGACTCTACCCAAATGTAATGACTGCAACAGTGAAACACGAAGAACATAGTACAGTTGTGTACACTTACCATAAATGTAGATGTTCGAGTGTATTCACTGTTGCAGTCCAGGTTTACCCACCCGCCATCCCCCTTTTCTTCTCATGAAACCTATCTTTCCTTCTCTGATTTATACTACCTATGTGGTGTATTTGCTTGTAGATGAAGGTAAAGTTTATATTGGTGCATGTATTTATATGTATATAAATTTTGGCTACCCTTTTAGGGGGCACCTGACATCTGGGGCAAGAAAAACTAAAGAAAATGGTGTCGGCCGCATCTTGTATACCTTGACGACCTGATGTCAGGGAAGGGCTACAGCAGCCGATGCTGGACCCAGGACTTTAGAATTCAGGCCGACTGAGGGCAACCTGCCAGCAGGATTACCCAAATGTAATGACTGCAACAGTAAATACAGTTGAACATCTACATTTATGGTAAGTGTACACAACTGTACTTTTCAGTAGTGATCTAATTTGCTTGTTGAGGCTAAGGAGAGAGTTTTTCCAGTTTGGAACTTGTTCCTTTTTACTCTTGGGCAACAGTTTCTTCTTTTTGTTGTAAAGCCTGTTGATAGAGAATGTCCACCAAGCAGGTTTGTGTTTCATTGAGGAGCAGGTTTTAGTTCTGTTGGGTATGGCTGAGTCCATGTAGTTGTACAGGTGCCTGTGTACTGTATTGGCATACTGTTCAGCATAGTTGTCTGCATCCTTTGAGGGGAGGCTGTGGTGTGAAGTTACAGATAACCCTCTCTTAGGAGGTTGTAGTCAGCTTTTGAGATGTTTTTTAGCTTGATTACAGCTGGGGGGGTTGGGTGGTACAGAAACATCGAACAAGACAGTCCGATGATCTGATCCCACCAGGGAAGAAAATGCTATGGGAGTGCTGTAGTGGTTGCCCATGCTGGGGAGAACCAAGTCCAGAATGTTAACTCCCCTTGTGGGGGATGAGACAAGCTGGTGTAGTGCATTAGAACTGATGAAGTCAGGGAATCCTTCATTAGTGCAAAAATAGTTCACCGAGTCTATGGCGGGGTACTTGAAGTAAGCAAGGATCAGGGTGTTAAGGTTGATGGAGTCAAGTAGATCTAAGAAAAAGAAGTGGGTGTCCTGAGTCATGGAGGGGGGTCTATACCTTGCAATAACTTGGATGGATGTCTTGCCAGCTGTCATTTGCATTTAGAGTTGTTCAGTGCATCATGTTGGCAGATTATTCTGGAGGTGTGCCAGTCCTTAATGAAGATAGAGACTCCACCACCCTTAGTCTTCCCAACCTCATTTTCGGGTCGGAATGTGTGAAATTAGGTGTAGCCTGGTAAGGCAGGGGTGCTTTTCTGTGGCCCTGAACCAAGTTTCCATGACTGCACAGACATCAGCATCGTCCAGTGCAAGAAGGACTCCACTGAGTGCATTTTCAGGTTAAGGCTCCTAGCGTTTAATAGCATGACCTTCAGTTTGCTTTTTGACAGATTTTTTTATGTTGAAGAATTTGTCTTTGGGACATTTCCTAAAAAAGGCGCAATGGGGGAGGCGAGAGCCTTGGCCAGGATCTGGAATCCCAGTGGTGACAGGTGGAGGCTATCTCTGGCAAAGCATCGAAGCCTACCAGCCACGTCATCCCAGACAGACAGACACTGGATCCCCTTGGGATGATATCAGAAACTAAACCAATTGTTGAAATTAATTATTTTGTGTTGGTATTTTGGTAGCATTCTTAGTCAAAGTAGGATGCTGCTTAGGGCTAGAGTCATACCTGCCTAGGACACATACTCTGAGAGCTCAGTCATGTCACTCTTCATATAGTCGAGGAAGGTACATCTCAAATCATTTACACCAACATGGACATTGACAGAGTCATATTTGTACTTGCTATGGAGAGTGCATGCATGATGTGGTGGATTCTGGCACCAGACAGACAACTGACTGTGACCTTCTTCTTGTCGAGCCTGGTGAGGGGGACATCGGTGTGTCTCACAATTGAGTCTCCAATGACTAGTATGTTTGGTTTATTGTTGTGCCTTATGGGCTGTGAAAGTGTATTGTTTTGCCTTATTGGCTGTGTGTGTGAGGCACTGGTGTGTTGTCTGCTTTTTTAAATTTCTCCATATCTTTTGACTTTCGAATACCATGATGGGAGTGAACCCCATTCCTAAGTCAAAGTACAGTTAAAATTCATTAAATTAGTATTGTTCAATCTTTGATGTCAGCCAGAAGTGTTCTTCACAGCACCCACAATGTGCCCATTAATGACTCCTTCTACAGTTCGTACGGGGTTACATGAATTGGTAAGCAAGTAATTGACTTCAACAATTGTCCTAGTTTCTGGTGTCATTCCAAGGGGATCCAGTGTCTGCTGTGTGTGATGTGTTTGGTGTTGTGTGTGGAATGTTTGTGTGTGTGTTTTAGAGGTCTCTGCTGTTTAGGTAAGTTTTTATTGCAGACCTCTGCATAGGTGGGTTTGTGTTGTGTTTCGCTATGTGATGTTAGTGGTGTGGCGTTTGTGCTGGCAATCTCCTCTTTGTTAGGAGTACTGACTGTGGCATGAGAGAGCATGGATTCCAGGTTACTGATATAGATGCATTTCTCGCAAGTAGAAGAATTATGTGCTAGGAGAAGAGGACTGTCAGTAAACATGAGGCAGTTGCTACACTGTCTCAGTATGCCCATGTTGGCCAGGCTGGCTGGAGAAACTGATGGGAATTGTCCAGACATAGTGTTACTTGGACGGACTTATGGAGAGAGGGTTTTAATAAAGGTTTGTCCACAAGAGTGTGAACCGCAAAAATCTTAAATGTAAACTGGCCTGAAGCACAAGTGCCAAAACCAAAACTAAGATGCTTAGAATAACAGATAAATTTAATCAGGCTACTAACAAGCAGTAATAAATGGACCAGAATAAAAGCATGTGAGCACTTAAGAGCACAGCAAAATAAGGTGATAAAGTAGGAAGAATACAATTACAGTGAAAGCAGCTGAATAAAGTGTAAAATCTTTGAGTGGAGAGGGAGGCAGAAGATAGTTCAAGATTAAGAAACTAAGGGGGTTGGTCTTCTCAAATGCTCTGTACCCAGTTGAGTGAGCAAATGAGAAGGGAATGGATGGAGAGACCAAAATCAATTTTACAGCAGAGGGCAGGCAATTTCAAAGACACCAAATTTAAGAGCACAACAACACTTGGGTGGGAAGGTGGAAAAAACAACAAACAATGCAGACAATACAGAGGACAAATATATAAATGCACTACAGTGCAAATCAAGTGCAAAAAAAATATACTTATCAGTTTGGTATATCAGATGGTTATAGAATCCAACAAAGCCAGGAAATTAGCTCTGCTATATCAGGTCTGCACAATATTACAGAATGTAAGTCTTTGTACTAGAAGTACAACAGAGAAAATAATCCTCAGGCAATCAGATAAATACAGGGGTATTGACCAATAACTAACACCTTAGGTGGGCTGACGCCAAAGAAAGTAAAACAACCCCCACCTGAAACTAGCTGTTGAACTACCCTGAGAAACGAACAATGCAGACAGAATAGAGAGGCCAAATATATAAATGTAGTACAGGGAAAATCAAGTGCAAAAAAAGTATAATTATCATTTGGTATATCAAATGGTTATAGAATCCAACTCAGCCAGGTAGTTGGCTCTGCTGTATCAGCTCAGTCATTCCCTATATCATTTTTTGCTAAGACTTCCAGATTCTTGAAAAGTAGTAAGACTTTCTGAAATGACTTTAAACTTTCTTAAAAATATTTTGGAAAAGGGATTTATCAAGTGGCAAGGTTTCCTCCTTCTGGCCACCTAGCCCCTAAAATAGTTTGTCAACTGCTCTTTGTATTATTCACGCATAGACCTGCACAACATGTAAATGTGCACATGTATGTGTATCTACCTATATATATATATATATATATATATATATATATATATATATATATATATGGAGGAGAGAGGGAAGACAACGGCAGTTTGCTGGAGTGCAATCCATCGATGTGTTTTATATCTATAAATGTACGTTAATGGCACATTCAGTCAGTGGATAGCAATGTAAGTGAAGGGGAACAGGAATCATACCTTTCACTTACCTGGCTATTGAAAAGCACTGTGTTTTGCTGAACTCAGTTGTCAGTGGAGTAAGGGAATTTGAAAGTCTGTCCTTTATCCCACTGTTTTGCAGTCTTGCACTAAGGGGTCCTTATTGGGTAACTCCTGCATGCAACTAGCAGTTTACCACACTGAATGGTGGCGTTAAACAGGAATGACCCTAAAATATCCACAAAAGGGTATATCTCCAAATTGGTGCTCATCTTGAGTTCATTCTCTTTAGAACCTTGGAGTTGAGAAATAATCCTCTTTCCATACTTAATTCAGCCATCTCACCTGTTAATACAAAACTCAGCAGGCCAAAACCAAGTAAATGCAGAATAGCCAAGCAAATAATTTATCATTTCATAGTCCTACACTAAAACAAACTGCAAGATAAGTCTGTCGCTTCCTGTTCTTCTCAAGTAATCTGTTTACTTATCTTAATGAGCAGTTTTATCTGAAAAGAAATGCAGGTTCAATGTCCAGGCTGACAGTGAGAAAGCACTGAGGTGCTTCACCACCTACATCTTTTATGTACCACATAACTTTGGCACTTTTTGGTCATACATTGGATGTACAAAATGAGTGAAAAATGCTTTTTCTTTAGTATCCTTTCCAGATGTACTTCTATCCCTGGCAGGCTGTCTCATTTCTTATTAATAACTTCTACTAACATCGGGCAAGTCTGCAGTGCAAATTATGGCCTGCTACAGATCACCCTCCATGACCACCACTCCACCTTTCTGGAGACACTGGAAAACATGAAGGTCCTACCGAACACCCTGATATTGGGAGATTTCAATTATCCTACCATTCACTGGGAAAACTACTTCAGTACAAATTCCCAGGCCAAGCGCTTCCTGGAATTCATCAACTCAAATGCCCTGGATCAGCTGGTAAACTCCCCTACCAGAGGTGAAAACATATTGGACCTGGTCATCACCAACATGGACAACAGGTGTTCCACACCAGAGGGCAACCTGTCACTGGTTAGATCAGACCATAAACTAATCACTCTGGATGTCCACACCCCACCACCACCCCCAACTAAGGAAACCACAGTAAAGCAAACTTCACCTTACTTAAGACAGAGTTGGTAAGTTTCACAGCCCCCACGCTAAAGGATAACGCTGCCTAAGATGCAGAAACCTTTACAGATGCACTCTGTGAGCACCTACAAGGATGCATGGATCATGCCATTCCTAGCAAAACCAAGACTCACTCCTCTAAGAGAAGGAAAACAGTTTGGTGGACCCCTGCAATAAACAGGCTATACAATAGAAGGAGGAAACTAGTTCAGAAAAAAAGCAAATCCCAAGAAGGAAAGACATCCCTGATCAGTATCAGTAAGAAGCTGAGGTCCCTCATGAAATCATCCAAGGTTAACTTCGAAAGAAAAATAGCCAGGTATTCAAACGATAACCACAAAGCCTTCTTTAGCTATGTTAAGAATCTAAGAGGCAACTCACAGATATGCACTGAACTAGTGCAAAATAGCACAAAATATACTGAACCTCCTGGCAGATAGATTCAGTACAAGCTTCACCCCCCTCTCACCTCCAAAAGGGCCCACAGCAATACTGGAAAAAGTGTAGGGTCCCAAAGATCACAGATGCACAGGTGAAAACGGCCCTTTCAGAAGCCAAAAACACAGCGTCAGTGGGACCAGATGGTGTCCCAAGCTGCGTCTTGCATGAACTACAGAACGAACTAACCCCCCTGCCTAAACACACTGTTCATCCTCAGCCTCTCCACAGGCTACGTGCTCATAGAATGGCGCACATCAATGGTTATTCCTCTCCAAAAAGGAGAGGGGCCACAACTGACCCTAGTAACTATCGCCCCATAAGCCTAACTAGCCTGGTCTGCAAGGCTATGGAGTGCATCATCATGGAACTCATTAACGAAGACATTGGAAACTTCGAAACTCTTGACCTGACCCAGTTCGGCTTTTTTAAGGGCAGATCATGCCTAGTAAAGCTGGTTGACTTCTTCGAGACAGTCACCAAGGCCATAGACGAGGGAAAGGTGGTTCACACAGCCTACCTTGACCTCGCCAAAGCTTTCGACACCATTCCCCACTCAGATGTTACAGAAAAACTCCCCAGCCTGAACATAAATCCCTACGTCACGAGATGGGTTAACTGGCTTACAGACAGAACTCGCACGGTAAGAATAGCGGGCTCCAGGTCCGACTCTAAACCAGTCACAAGTGGTGTCCTGCAAGGCTCTGTCCTGGGACCCCTACTGTTCTGCATATACTTCTCAGAAGTACAGGCAAACACAGGAGGACTATGGCTAACCAAGTTCGCCAATGACTGCAAACTGGGAGCCATAACTGACTCTCCGGCTGAGACGGACATCCACCAAAAGGGCCTTACTGAGATGGACACCTGGTGTCAAAGTCATGGCCTCAAGCTAAATGCCAAAAAATGGATAGTCATCCCATTTGGGAAAAACAAAACACCCACGAATTACCACATAGGTGGCAGCCCCCTTAAAACAGAAATAGTAATAAGATATCTGGGGACCCAGGTAGATAGTAATGTCTTCTTTGACAGTCTTATTGCCAAAGTAGTTAGGAAATCCTTCTATGTGGCCCATCTAATTACTAAAGGGTTCGCATCTAGAAATGAAGAGGTTATAGTGCCCCTCTACTTGTCACTCATTAGACCCATCATAGAGTACAATGCCCTATTTGGGATGTACCTCACAAGACACTTTCAACAGCTGGAAAGACCACAAAAGTACCTCACCAAGAGGATTACTAGCCTCAAACATATGTCCTATGCAGCCCGACTGAAAAAACTCCGGCTGTACTCAGTGGCATATTGCTTACTCAGAGGTGATCTCTGCATGACTTACAAAGCTATGTCCAACTCAGAATTGATGGACATGCTCCACCTAAAGAAAGCCAAGTCACTGTGAGCCATGCGCTCTAGTGAGCTAAACCTCACCACAACAATAAATAGAACATGCTGGAGGGATAGATTTCCTGTCAGAGAGACTTCCCATTCTTTGGAACAAAATTTCAGATTACATCAGGCAGAGCCCCTCAATAACATTCTTCAAGAGAAACCTTGACGAGTGGATGGGTAACAGAAAATGCACCCCTGGGATCACTTCATTGACTCTGCTTGACAGAAGATCATTTAATTAATCAATTGGGCAGCGAAAGCTGACACACTCTGGCTAGGCTTATAAATGCCCTCGGGCAGATAGCCTAGTACCTACCTATGAACCTAATACTGTAACAGTGATCGGTTGGGCATCTAGCAGTATGGTAAGTTATTACACAACTATACTTTTCTAGGAAAGAAGTTAAAGAACTAGTGTGTGTATTAAAGTAAATGAAAATGATAGAAGTAGAGGGGATATTAAGAAGTTATTTCTCAGTTTTGGCAGAAACTTGAGGGAGATGACATTGTTTCTAGGTGATTTTATGCATCAGGAAAGTAGTGGTACATGTTAGTGGAGGACTATTCCATGTATTGGTCTGAAATACATTGGATTAAGGAAAAAAGGGGATTCTTTTAGGTAGATTATCTAATTCCTGGCAGTGCTGCTCATGCACTAATTTTTGAATAAGGATTAGATGAACCAGAATTTTGTCATCAGGTGTTGATCATCTTAATTTCTTTTGAACTTGATAGTGAGATGTGGACCCTGGAAGTCTTGCTGCAAATGTGGTGATTCTATTGCATACTGTATTAAGCTTGTCATTTGTATGGTAAATGATACACAGATAACAACTGAACTAATCTGTATAAAAGTTTAGATAGTAACAAAGACTGTATCACATTTTGCCTTGTTAAGGTTACTAGATGTGAACTAAATCTCCACAGAGTGCCTAGTTCTTTTTTTTTAAACTTCTGTGAGCCATAGTGGTGCAGCGGTTAGCGTTGTCACCTCCCAGCAAGAGGTTCTCCCATTCGATTCTTGGCTGGAGCGCCTTCTGTGTGGAGTCTGCATGTCCTGCCTGTGGTCGTGTGACGCTAAAGACATGCAGTAGGTGTGAGCGTGAATGGGCGTGCCTTCTTTGAAGGTTGGGTGTTGGACTAGCAACTCGGCACCGTAAAAAATCCACTAACAATCATGAGTGGACCAGAGTTTCGCTGTGGTGACCCCTTTCCTGGAAAAGCCTAAAGACCTTTTTTGACTTAGTATGGTCTGTAAAGCTGCAGTCAGCAGCAGTACTGGTGTGAAAGTTTTCCCATCTATGAGTGAACTCAGCCAGTTTGGATTTGCATTTAGTAGGTGTACTTCAGATAAAATTTCCAGTTTTCATTTAAAAAAAAAAATATGTGTGTGTCATATATATATATATATATATATATATATATATATATATATATATATATATATTTTTTTTTTCTTTAAGGGTGTTTGCTCTTCTTAAAGAGAGCAAATGCCTTTTGGCCTTTGCATCCACGCATGTAGAATTGAAACATAATGAGCATTTGTTCCTGCTACCTTGGGGGATTATCTCTCACTTCGGGTTAAAGAGGGGAGGGGAGGAGTATATGTGTGTGTGTGTGTTTGCGTGTACATGCACATGCAAGGGATTAAGTTTGTGTGATTTCAAGGAGCTGTGAGCTTCAGTGCATTTTAAGGAATTGCGAGCTTCACTGTATGTTCAAGGAATTGAGAGCTTTGGTGTATTTTCAAGGAATTGTGAGCTTCACTGCATTTTTAAAAATTATGAATTCTTCAAGGGAAGAGAAATTTGGTGCTCATTCAAAGTCTGTTTTCAATGTGCAGCTGTTTTGTTCAGCAAATGCTCATTACTGTTTCTACTATAGAATCTGAAAGCAGTGTTAATAGCACTCTTAGCATACTTGCTTTTGATGCAGAAGACTATGGGTCCTACTCCCACACCATGTAGATGGGTTTCTGAAACTGTGTTCTACTTTCAGGATTGTAAGCACCCCCCCCCCCTTTTAGAGTGTTC
Source organism: Protopterus annectens (assembly GCF_019279795.1). Classification (NCBI taxonomy): domain Eukaryota; kingdom Metazoa; phylum Chordata; order Ceratodontiformes; family Protopteridae; genus Protopterus; species Protopterus annectens. The sequence goes on along the minus strand of NC_056744.1, from coordinate 1,133,769,339 downwards.
TTTGGATGGGATGCTTACTAACTATGAACTTGTTGTCAGTCTGCCATCAGTTCCTTATTGCAATCTTAACAGCTTACCATTTTTTTATGTAACCTAGGCAATTTATTCTTCAAGGCAGCAGGCACTAAATTTGCAAGTGAAACACTGAAATATAAAATTGTTTGCTAGCAGCAATCTCTTCATTAGTTACAGATGTCTATAATGTGAAATTATTCAGATGATTTCTTTTACTTCTGCAGAGATTGTGCATAATGCCTGATACTGAGTGGGTTTTTATGACTGAAATGTTCTGAAATGGGCAGTTATGTCATGATTGCTTCATATATTTTGCTTCATTACTTAATAGAAAAATGTTCAAAACACATTCTAACAAGTGGTGCTATATTATACAACTAATATAATTTAATACAGACAGGAAGGTGAATCAAAGAGCACATGCATGTCTCTATGGTCCTAAACGTGCGCAAGGGGCTTGTGGTTTTAAAATAGCCCAAAAGTAAACTTTATCTGCCATTGGGCAGATATTTTTTCTTTGAATATGGGTTTCAGTGTCATTTCAATGAGTGTGAGTTTCAAGGGAAGAGAAGTTTACTGTTAATGCTAGGTCTGTTTTCATTGCTAGACTGTATTGTTTTATTTAGCAAATCTCTATTAGTGTTTATGCTATAAAATTTGAAATAAAAAAATTTTTAATTAAAAACAAATATCTGTAATCATTGTAGAAGTAAAGAAATATGCACACCGACAGGTTTGAATAGTTTTTATGGTAACTGGAGAGAAATAGCCAAGTAATGGGGCACTGTAATGACTTGAGGGAGGGGCTTCTGTGTGTGTAGGAGGCCCTTGATCCATTATCCTGCCTAGGGCCCCATTTGGCCAAGATCCGACTCAGAACTGGATGGCAAAGAATTAATTTTCTATTTTTCTCATTGAACATAAGGTTGCAGTGAGAGCCAGCAAGGTAGTTTAGAGGGTACAGCCCTAACTACAGCCCAGGTGACCAGAGTTCAGTTAGGGGTTGGGGACTTGACAGAACTGGCTGGGAGGATGGTAGTGCCTCTCATGGATGGAGGAGTAGAGCAGGCCCATGCCTTAGCAGTTCTTCAGAGAAAGGGCCAGAACATGTGGCATGCGGTCAGGTGTGTGGTCCATGAAGCAGACAGCGGTAGCCTGCACTGAAAAAGTGCACAGGACAGTGGACTTACAAAAGGAGACGTCATTGTGACCCCCGCAGAGATGCAAGTTGTGCATCTCCTGTCCAGAGTGATGGCAGCAAGGGCACAAGCAATCCTCATGGGTTTCTGAATGACAGCCCCATCCCACCTCAGACAGATGATTATTACCACTAGGAAAAGGCTGGAATTAAATCCAATGCAGGATGGCTTGATGGACAACAGAGACAAGGGCAAAACATATAGAAAAAAATTAAAGTTCACCTTGTCGTTATCTGTGTTCATCTGGATTACAAAAAATAAGCTGCACTTTTCTGAATATTCAGTACCAAAATGCATAACTTGGAAAAAAAAAAAGAAAAAAAGACAAGCAAAAAAAATTTGCAGGGGAGACAAGCTCTCTGTACCCGGGGGGGGAGGGTTTGCCTCCCTAACTTTTATATTCCACTCCACTGTCATAGTACTGTAGGAAAATGGGGGAAAGCACCAAAAGTGTACCACTGGTTCACACACACCAACTAACTGTGGTAAAGTGTACTTTGATATTAAAAATTTAACCCAGTAGCTCTCAATTGTATATGCCTCAGTGAAATGTAAGTGTACCCTCACTATGTTCTGACTACTTCCTGAAGTTGTTATATCCAGTTTGGTATTTGTTTAGCAAATTTGTTAGGTTGCCATAATTCTGTAGTTGTGTGGCGGAATCTGTGTATTGTAATACTTGCATATTTATTTTATGTTAATATATGTGTTTTTTTTTTGAACACCTTTATCAAATTTTCACTTAAGATGTAGGCAAACATTCATTAACAGGAAAGAAAACAAACCATTTTAACATTTTCCTATTTCAGTAAAATATGTATCACATGTATATTTTTTGCTACTGTCATCAGTCCAACATTAAAAAAAATCATTGAATTCCTTCCTTCCCTAAAACCTCACTCCTCATCCTCCTGAACAGTATTATGCATGTGTTGTTCCCTCAATTTCCATTTACTTTTACATAATTTGCTCCTTCCCTTTTCTAAAAATCCCCCTTCCAGTTCTTTTACCTGTTATATATTCAATACCTCAAATTCAGTTGTTGTAGACTTTGATATCCATTTTCTAGTAATTGCTTTTTTGCCAGCTAACAGAATTAAACTTAAGGTCTTAACTATGTCTAGGCAATTCGGATCATATATCCCAGCTCAAAAGAATCGTGTCCTTACTTACAGCCATTTGTTCACCTAGTATTTCCAATGGATTACTCTGCAGGAAATTTTTAAAATCTGCCACCTCATTACATTCCCAAACTGGTATTTGTTGTTTCTAAAAATAGAGAATGGTAGTGGTCCTAGGAGATTCTCAGACTATACTTGACCTAAAGCTTTTGAATAATGTCTTTGACCACGTATTGGCCTGAGTTCTATTACAGAGGTAGCTCTTGTACCGACATTTGGTACATAGGACTTGAAGTTAAAGTGACCTCTACATATATAGATACTTTTTAAATGTCAAATAAATACATTATTATATATATTTTGTATATGCATAATAAATTCAGCTGTGAAAAAATTATTAATAAAATTATCAATGAATAAACACATAAATAAAGTAAATAAATAAACAAATAAATGAATCAATTAATATAATATAACATTCTTAAATATTTTAAATATTTCAAATATTTTTAAATATTTTTAAATATTTTTTTAAATATCTTTAAATATTTTTAAATACCCAATTCCTGATTCAAACCATAAGGTTTTAATGTATTAAATTTCAATATCATTCTAGTTTCCAATTCTAACAATTTACTTATAAGATCATCTCCCCCTGAAATGAAAGGTTTCCCTAATATACTAAATTTTAAACTGTCAGCACAACCACCATGAGTGTCAATGAAATGTTTAGCAACTGGACTGGATGAATTCAAATTTTTTATATCCTTTAAATGTTCCAAAATCCTAATTCTAACCATCCTTTTAGTTTGTCCTATGTACCAAATGTCGGTACAAGAGCAACCCAATATGTACACTACACTAGTGGACTTGCAATTGAAAAAATGCTTAGAAATATGATGTCTATTATTAATTGATGTCACATTAATAACCCTATTACACACATTGCATGAACCACATGCAAAAGTGCCTACCTTGGCGGAAATGGGCCTATCATAATGTGATAAATTGTTATTTAATATTTCCTTTAAGTTTTTTCCCCTTTTAAAGGAAAAAATAACATTATGTGGAAATAGCTCACCTATAGTATCATCTTCACTAACTAAGTACCAAAATTTTTTAACCAATGAAGTCAGTTTATTAGAAAAGGCAGTAAATTTAGTTACAAAAAATAATTTGTCTACATAATCCTTCATATTAACTGAATATTTAGCATTGACCCCTACATTGGGTACTACCAAGGTCTTATCAATTATGCCATCCCGACATCTTAATAAATGGTCATGATCATACCCTCTTTCCAATAACCTCAGAAGGACTTGATACAATTCCTTATCTACCTCCTCATTTATACTAGTATGATCTCGAATTCTTTTGAATTCCCCATGTGGTAGAGCATTTAATAAATGTGGGGGATGCATGCTGGTGGCATACAAAAACATGTTTACAGATGTTTGTTTTCTAAAAGGTCTGAATTCTATTTTATTTTATTTTTCAAATAAGGTCAAATCAAGAAAATTAATTTCACTTCTGTTAGCCTCATAAGAAAACGATAAATTATGTTCATTATTGTTTAACATCTCAAAAAAATCCAAAAATTCAGACATATCCCCTCTACAGATGAAAATTAAATCATCGATAAAACGCTTATACAAAACCACATTGTTCTTAAAGAAATCAGTTGAATAAATAAACTTTTTTTCAAAAGAATCCATGTAGATGATAGCATAAGATGGTGCATACGCTGCACCCATTGCAGTGCCCTTCACTTGTAAAAAATATTCAGTATTAAAAAGAAAATAACTGTGGGTTAAGCAAAATTCCAATAGACTAATCAAGAAGCTAGTTCTAGGTCCCTCACCTAGCATGTTACATATAGACTCAAGTCCCCATTTAATATCAATGTTAGTATATAGGGACTTGACGTCAATAGTGACCCAATAGTAATCATAACTCCAAACAATTTCAGAAATCTTATTGATAAGTTCCTGTGTGTTCGAGATGTGAGCTGTTACCCTATTCAAATATGCCTTTAATTGGAAATCCAAAAAAAGATTAACATTTTCCAAAAAGGAGCCCACCCCAGATATAATGGGCCTACCAGGAGGCTCTACTAAATTTTTTTGGATCTTAGGCAATGCATATAAAATAGGTATAGTTGGTTTTCGTATATACAATTTCTTAACATCAGCTTGTGTAAAGAACCCTAAACGTTCACCTTTTTTTTGTATTGTTGGCTGCTCTGATGTCCTCATTTCTTCTTCTGTCCCTCAGTGTACATGTCTCAGGCACTTCATCCTCATCACTTCTAGCTTCTTCAACTGCTCTGCCTTCACAGCCCTGGTTTCTGTACCATACAGTAGTACTATTTTATACACCTTACTTTTCAACTTGTTTGGTATGCTTCTGTCACACACTATCTCTGACACTTTGTGCCAGTTGGCTGCAGCCCTTCTGATTCTAGCTTTGACCTCCTCATGTAGACTTCCCTTCACGTAAACCACTCTTTGCAGATGCTTGAAGCTGTTAACCTGTTCCACTGTTCTCCCTTCTATCTCGGTTTTCATCTTCTGTTTTCCCCTCATTTGCTGACAAAAAAAATCATTATTCCTGAACTTTTTGCTAAACTTTTCTCTGTATATACATGATCTTCTGTAGACACTATTTTACGCATCTCTTTTGCATTTTTTTCTATTGTGTGAATACTGATCATTTCCTTTAATCGACTGTATTGAAACAATACTGTAATCATTAGTGTAAAGTTTTTGTAGTTTTCTGGAGCTTTTCTCCTTGGGTCTCCACTGAAAATGGGCCAAAAGGCTCAGCTGGACTAATCCGATTAACAAATGACAAATAAATAATAAATACATAAATTACAATTTTATGTGTACTCAGTTTTGCATTCCACTCCGCTATCATTTGCTGAAGTAAATTCTTGAGATAAAATTTCCCCAGGTTGAATCTAGTTTGCTGATATACTCAAGTTAGTGAAAGATGACTTCTTAAATACCATAGGTCATACCAGCTTTGTAAGCATCATCAAAAAAATGCACTTCAGGTTTATTTGAAGTTTTTTAAAAACACTGGGAAATATGTTTAAAACTTTGTGGGTTATTTGCATTTTTAATTGTATATTTTGTTTTTTAACCATTTGGCCAGTGAAAATGGGCTAGATCCCACCTGTAAGTTGTTGTCTTTCGACTTTTCCCGGTTAGGGGTCGCCACAGCGGAACTCCAGTCTGCTAATGATTGGCAGTAGATTTTGACGAACGCCGAGGTGCCAGCTCGACATTCAACCTTCAATGAAGGCATGCCCATTTACGCTTGTCTTTCGAACGCCCACCCAACCGTGGGGAGGACATGCAGACTCCACACAGAAGGCACTCCCCACACTCCAGCCGAGAATTGAATGGGAGAACCTCTTGCTGTGAGGCAACAAAGCTACCGCTGCACCACTGCAGATAGATCCCACCTCTAAGTACCAAGAGAAAATGGGCGAGTGACTTGGAGCACGAGGGAAATGTTAGCCATTAATTAGACTCTTGTGGCTGACTGGCCCTTATCCTTTGAATGTTAGACTCACCATCCAAGGCACACAGTGAAATGTGCGTTTCAGAAATTCATGTTTGAACTTCTGTTGAAGTTTGCACTAATTATATATCTGATGTTGTTAATCTTCTTTCCATTCATCACTGATGGGTTCAGTCCCGAGCCCCTCGGAACCGTGTCGGCCTAATACCAAGCTCATGTACATCAAACACACTCAAGCTAAGCTGCTACCCACAATGCCCTTCTCCCTGTTACCTCAGATCTCGTTTGCCACGTAGCCATATAGCAGCGTTTCACAGAACTCTCAAGCTAAGTGGTATTTTTCTTGATATTTTTCTGGATGTTTGGATATATATCTCTTATTTAGTCACTCTCTAAATCTATTTCCTTTCGACTTCACTCATCTACAGGTATTTGTAACTTTCCTAACTAGCTCTACCCATTGGGTAATTCTTTTTACCGTTGTTGGTACGTCCTCTCCTTACCCCTGTGGTATCTCTTGATACCATCGTTGGTATCTTCTTTCCTTGTCTTTCCTTTCTAGGTGTTTTTCTTATTTGATATTCTAGTTAACTTGTGATTAGTGTGTTTGTGGAAATGTCTTATAAAAAAGGGACTTCAGGGTTTAAACATTGTACCTCTTGCAATGATAAACTCCCAAACAGCGACTCTCATGACGACTTTGTCTATTGTCTGGGGGTTTCTCATCTCTGTTAAACCCCCTTGTTAAATTTGCCAAAGTTTCAGTCAGCAGACGCTGAATGAAAGAAAGAATAAATTGATTTTGAAAGACCTTCTTGCTTCTCCTTTCTCAGAGGCCCTTTCTGTGTCAGAGGTCTCAACCCCTCCAATAAAGGACAAGAAACGTCCCCACTCTGATCCCTCTTCACCGGCTGGTGATAGAGTAAGACACCTAAACATATAAGGCCCACAAAACTTCCTTGGGGCATAGACTTGCTACTTTGGCTCTAACTACTGCTGTTCCGAGCTCTGCTCTGATTACTGCTATGACTCAAGCCATGGATATTACCAGATTCTCAACGTCACTGCCACCTTCGGCACCGACTCCCCCAGCTATGGCACCGACCTTGCCTTCCACTACAGCTACAGCACTGACCTTGCCTTCAACTACAGCTATGGCACCGACTTTGCCTTTGACTACATCGAAAGTGGTTCCAACCTCTGCCATTTCTTTGGAACCAGTGACATTGACTCCGAGTGCCTCTTCAGCACTGAGCCCTTTTACTACTACTACGATTCCTTTGCTACGTGTCTCTAAATTAGAGACTATGGTGCTACTAGCTCAGACACCACAGACCCAATACTCCCCCTCCTTGGATCTGTTCCTGGGTCAGATGTACAGCCCCTGTTTGGATCGACCCAACTCCCCTTCAGGAGTGTCCACGAGGTCCACCAGGAGTCTATCCAAATTTGATGTGGTGTGCCTGTTGAATCAGCTGTTGACGGCCAGAGGGGTACCAAATGTTTCAAAGACTCATCCCCCTCTGGGACTTGGGTCTGTCTTTCCCAGGACTCCGATGTATACTCCTCCTTCGGGACCCATGTGTTCCGAAGCACATTGCTCCAGCGTCTTTTGTGGAACCCTGTTAGTGTCGACAGTGATTGTCACTGAAGCATCGAGGCCATCCCTTTGGTTTTCGGTTCAGAAGGAACCATCCCTTCCTCAGACTCATGGTTGGGGAGGCGGAGTCCCCGGTCCAGGGCATGGTTCCGAGTGTTTTATCGGTTCCGACCTCGGATCCAGGGATAACGCCTGCCCCGATCATGCTTGAGGCTCCATCCCTGGGAGTGGGTCTGACAGAGCAGGGTGTGACCCCAGTTCCGAGGTTGTCCTTCATGGTTCTGGGCTCCCACTCGTCTTCTGGCGGGCCTGGTTTTTGGGTGATGGAGAGGGTGCTTGCTTTGGGAAGCATTCCTCTGACGTCAGAACTTCATCCTACTCCCTCTGAGCTACAGCTACCATGAGCCACCTCCCCGGGACACCAGGAGGAGAAGCCTCAGGAAACCCCAGTTTGGGGTACCCATCCTTCCGAGTCTTCCTCAGATATTCCCACTGAAAAACCTCCTCGGAAGAAGGCATGCAAGAGGAAGTACATAGACTCTCCTAAAAGAGTCTTTGACAGAAGACATGGACTACGATGATGGGGAGGGGTCCCCACGGTCACCCCCTGATGTCTCCTTCAAAGACCTCCTGGAAATATTAAAACAGAGGCGTGGCTGGAAGCCCTCCAACCCTTCCTCAGAGTCGTGTTTCTGCATGCTTTTCGCTCCCGGCCTTCTACCTCTTGGGTGATCCCACTTGCTGACGAGTTAATCCAGCTCATTGTGCAGCATGCTTGGCAGACCCCTGACTCTATTGAGGCCATTCCCCGGAGACCTGAAAAGATTAATTTCCCCCCGGAAGAGCATCCACACTGATCCAGAGGTTTGCCAGTTGATGCTATGGTGGTGGCGGCGGCCACTAAAAAGGATCTAGCGGAAGAAAGTCCTACTGTTCACCCATCCAACAGGGAGTCTCGGGCTCTGGACAGGTTGGGGAAGCGAGTCTTTGCTTCAGTGACATTTGCTGTCAGGTCCCTGAACTACTTGGCACACTTCACGAGGCTCCAAAGAGATCTGATTACAGATCTTTCTAGATTCCTCGCGGGTCAAGTTTCTGACGAGGCATGGGACAAGGTTGCCTCTCAACTTGCCACCCTTGAATCTATTTCCAATTCATCCATGAGGCTGCTCTCCCATGCACTGATGTGGGGAGGCCAGAGCTGCAGGTGCAGGCATAGTCATGAGGCGTCATGCCTGGATGTGCATCTGTGACCTCGCGGACTCCTTCAAGTCCTCCTTTTTGAATGCTCCTATTGAACCATCTTCCTTATTTGGTCCTAAAGTGAAGGACACAGTAGCCAGGTGCAAGCAAGATGGAAAGACTCTGTCTATTGTTGGCCTATGTTTTTCCAATCCTCAACGTTTTTTCCAGGAACCAGAGGAGTGGGAAAATCTGTTACAAGAAATCTCAGGGTCCTTTCCATAATGCACGTAGCGAGGATTCCCCCAGAGGCAGAGGGTGTGTCAATGGTGGAAGATGCCCCTTTAAGGGCAGAGGTGGTCCCTGAAACAATGACTCCAGAGATTCCTTCTCTGGGCGGTCTTATCAACGCTCCTGAAGCATTGCCTGATTGCTTTCCTCTGGAAGCAGTCGGGGCTCATTTTTCTCTGCACCTAACTGCCTGGCTCTCTATTACAAATGATCTATGGGTGCAGAGAATAATCACCAGAGGCTACTACAGCTCTCTAATCTCCCACCCAAAACCTACAATAAAACCTTCCCAATGTTCCACCCAATCAAAGGGAAGAAGCGGCTTCAGCGATAATAAAGCTGTGTCAAAAAAGAGTCATCCAACCAGTCCATCCAGACCAATGCAGATCCAGGTTTTATTCAAGGTTGCTTTCGCCTGGTTGTGGTGCTTTTTTACAGTTTATTAGTTTTGCGTGAGCACCATCTGTCCTTTTATTGAGTTTTATTCAAGGTTCTTTTTAGTGCCAAAAAAGACTGGGGAATGGAGACCCATTCTGGTTCTCAGCCATTTAAAGAAATCAGTTATACAAACCAAGTTCCGCATGGTCACTATTCAATCCATTCTCCCATTTTTAAGGGAGGATGTTTGGATGTGCTCGATAGACCTCCAGAATGCGTATTACCACATCAAAGTGGACAAACGCTCCAGGAGTCTCCTGCGCTTCTGGCTAGGAGCCAAACATTACCAGTTCCAAGCCCTGCCAGTCGGTCTCGCGACAGCCCCCAGTGTGTTCACGAAATGTCTAACAGTGGTGACAGCTTATCTGAGACTGCAAGGATTCCAGGTGTTTCCATATTTAGACGATTGGCTCCTCTCCGCCCCCACCAAGCTTCTTCTGACTATGGCCCTCCGATAAACCCTTTCATGAGCGAAGTCCCTAGACATCACTGTACACTGGGAGATATCCAACTTAGAACCTACCCAACAGCTGGAATTTATAGGGGCAGTTTTCGATACTCGATCCTGCTTGATATCTCTACTGTCTCACAGACTTCAGAGGTTAAGATTGCAAGTGCGTGTGATACTCTGTCAAATAAAGGTGTCAGCAAGGGAAGTTCTCCAGGCTCTAGGGTCCATGGCTGCAGCCATTCCGATAGTTTCTCTGGCAAGGTTACACATGAGACTGTTACAATGGCTCCTATTGTCCCAATGGTTTGCAAATTTTCACCCCCTAAACTTGCAGGTGCTCATAACCAACTCTTGCAAGCAAGATCTCCTCTGATGGATGAGGCCAGATGCAGAACTTTGGTGTTGTCCCTTTCAGACCCCTCAACCCAACGCCACTGTGACCACGGACACTTCCCTGATAGGGTGGGGGGAGCATTTTCAGGGAAAGATGGTCCAAGGCACGTGGTCGAGCTTAGAGGCCATCTGCATATCAGTGTTGGGTGCTGTTAGCATTGCAGGCATTACATCCACTTCTTCCCCCTGGAACAATTGCAGTTCAGTCAGACAGTATGTCAGTAGTCTGGTACATCAACAAACAAGGAGGAACCAAATCCTACTCCCTGTGTCGAGAGGCCATGAGAATTTTGGCACTGGGTGATAGCTTCCGACCACTTTCTTATAGCAACACACATCCCAGGGAGTTCCAACGTGATTGTGGACAGGTTGAGAAGATGCATTCTCCTTCCACACTAGTGGTTTTTCAATCCCAAAGTGACAGCAGAAATTTTCAGCCGATGGGGCCAGCCCTGTTGCGACCTCTTAACCTCCCCCTTCGAACAACAAATGCAGCAGCTACTTTGCCCTCTTTCCCATAGAGGGGGAGTCCCTGAGAGATGCTCTGACTCAAGATTGGCCCACAGGTCTTCTCTACGCTTATCCCCCAATTCCCTTGCTACCTCTATTCTTAAAGAAAGCCACTCGGTTGAGATGCAAGGTGATCCTCATTGCCCCATTCTGGCCTCGTCAAGTGTGGTTCCCCTTCCTCCGACCTCATCTGTTACAGCCTCCATGGATCCTGGACACTCTGCCAGACTTAATTTCTCACCCCCAAGGGTTGACTCATCCGAATCTCTCCACTCTCTAGCTGACGGCTTGGTTTCTCCACTTCCGTTAGTTGCCAGGCATGAAACTCTTTCCTCACCTGTTTGCGATATCATTCTGGCCTCCCATAAACCATCCACCAGAAAACTTTACAGAGATAAATGGAAAAGGTTTTCTCTTTGGTCTAAAGAATGGATGCTAGATCCCTTCTCAGCCCCGGTCTCTGTCATCTTTCAATACCTTTCTGAGTTCTTTGAAAATGGAGCATCGGCCTCTACCATACGAGTCCATTTAGCAGCAATTTCCAATTTTCATAATGGAGTACAGGGCATTCCAGTTATTTCCATTTGCATATGCAAAACCTTTCTCAAAGGAGTGTTTCACAGCAGACCTCCAATTAGGCGTCCCTTAGAGACGTGGAATCTCTCCCTAGTACTGCAGTCTCTCTCTCAACCCCCCTTTTGAGCCTGCTGCAAAATGTGATCTCAAATTTCTGTCATGGAAATCTCCCTTTTTGGTAGCTGTCACTTTAGCTAGACGGATCTCAGAATTACAGGCCTTATACATCAAGAAGACCCTACCTAATTTTTCATAAAGACAGAGTATCCCTACGTACTAATCCATCCTTTCTCCCCAAAGTGGTTTCTGATTTTTCTGTGGAACAATCCATCATGCTCCCAGTGTTTTTTCAGAACTATTCCAATAAAGGAGAATACTGCCCACACTCCTTGGATGTGCATAGGCAACTATGTTTTTACCTAGACAGGACTAAATCTATCCGCAAGACAGACCAACTTTTCATTTCCTTCTCTGGTCCAAGGATGAGATATGCTGTGTCAAAAGTCACTTTATCAAAGTGGCTCAGAGATTATATTTCCTTTCATATTCACATACAAACAAGCCTAGACCTCACAATATCAAAGCACATTCAGCTAGAGCTATAGCAACCTCTGTAGTTTTTCACTCTAGAGCCTCTATGAACGACATTTGCACAGCAGCTATTTGGGCTAAATCACACACTTTCGTCAAACATTACAAGTTGGATATGGTCTCCAGGGGAAGAGCGGTCTTTGGCTCAGTGGTGCTCAGGAATGTTCTTCCATAAGGGCCACCCAGGTTTCTCAAGTAGCTTGGGATTCTGTCCCATCAGTGATGAATGGAAAGAAGATTAATAACATCAGATAAAGAAGTTATGTCTTACCATAATGTTCTATCTGTGTTGTTGATCTTCTTCCATTCATCACATCCCACCCTCCATCCCCCACCAAAGGCTCCTGGTGGATCTCTTGGGTCCTTGTGGTGTGTCAGGGTTTTTGCGCATAAATGACCTCTGCTTTATTTCTGTATGTCTTATGCAAACTCGATTTGAGGTAACAGGGAGATGAGCATTGTGGGTAGCAGCTTAGCTTGAGAGTTTTTGTGTATGTGAGCTTGGTATTAGGCAGACACGGTTCCAAGCCCATCAGTGATGAATGGAAAAAGATCAACAACACAGATGGAACGTTATGGTAAGACGTAACTTCTTTTTTCCCCATCAAGAATACCATGTGGTAGCAATAGTTTGTTTGGACATCTGTGCCATGTCTCAAGCCAAAGCATATTTGTGTTTGTGGAAATTTTTAGAACCACCTACCCAAAGAAAGAAAATTGTTGGATTTTATATTGCTGTCTGTATTGACAGTTGTACTCCACATGACATTAACATCACAAGTGTACTTCCCTGGCTTACTTAGTTTTATTCATCAGGAAGGGGTTCATTAGAGTCTATGCAGATTAGGTACACTGAAAGAAAGTTGTATACTAGGTACAACTGGAGTTTACTGGTGGTCTCTAACAGATGGTCGTCGTAAGTGAATGCCACTGCTGCCTACTTCTGTCTTTATCCATCTCTGTCCTGCACTTCAGAAATCCAGGTGCATTGGTGGTAGCTGTAGCTTTGGTGGATTTTTAATGGTCCCATGTCACTTACTGAAAGCATTAAGATCTTTTTATTAAAATCATTAAATAGCTATAGCTACTTCTGCGTATCTATAAATCATATCTATATCTATGTATATATTTAAATAGATATATTTATATATACACATGTATATATTTATAAATACATATATATACACAAGTACTGTTCTAATGCATCCTGCTTAAAATTCATCATGAAATGTATGCAAAAAAAAACAAAAATAGAAACGCTGTCTGTAACTTTTTGACCAAATCACATTAGATCCCCCTGATTCCGTTTCTTGTATAGCAGTTTCTGACACTTCCAGTCCTCTAAATTATACGCATTATTTCCTTGTGGTTGTCTTTTTACAACTCGTCAGCTTTTTTTGGTAAACCCCGTAGGCAAATATATGTTCTTTATCCGTCCTTAGACCTTTGATTTGCAGGATGTTCTTTATGTTTCACTGTTGCAGTCATCACCTGTGGGATTATCCCTGCTGTGGTAGCCTTCGGCCAGCTCGAATACCAGAGTCAATGTTTTTCTGCGTTGGCTGCTGTTGCTTGCTGGCTGACGTCAAATCATCAGTGCTATAAAAGAAGGCAGCCAATGGCATTGCATCAGTCTTTCTTGCCATGGAGCCCGTAGCAGAAGCAGTTTGCAAGTGTGCCGGTGAGTCGCTACCAGAGGTTGAATTGCAGCTGAAAACATCTAAAGCTAAGTACCCCATTGGGGGTCAATTTGTCTTGCACTAACCGCTGTCTGAAAGTTGACAGTTGTCTCGCCTGTGGAAAGCAAATACCACACCGAGACTTCCATTCATTCTACGTCACTTGTTTAGACCCAGACCACGACATCCCCCATTGCCGGTTGTGTGCCCTCTTTAATGTGAGAACCATTTGTCGTAGAGCTATTATTGTCTTCCATCTTCAAATTCCGAAATGGCATCAGTCAGCCAACAAACCGTAGACTTTCCAAAAAATCATAAGGATAAAGATAGAGACAGACCACACAAGGCAAAGCCTTCCAATGACTCTACCGCTAAGCAGGTCGTCAGTTCTCCGGAATTCAGTGAGGTGCCTTCGCAGCCCCTGATGCCCAATTCGATACCTTCACAGGCTTCTACTGAGACCCTTTCAGAGTCTGGTATGCCGCAGATATCTTCTTAGTCTTCCAAGCCTTTGGTTATCTCTGCCTTGGTTGGGTCCCAAGGAGGTTTTCCACACTCCCGAATGTTGACAAAAACTGACATCATCTCCTCAGACTACCATTTCTCTCAAACCGATGGATACTCTTAGGCTGAGAGGCAGTGCCACTTCTAGGAAAAATACCTCTAGCCACCATTTTACCCCTGCTCCACCAACCCAAGCTCAAATGCTTAAAATGGCAGAGGAGCTTATCACTCTTATCAGGGGTAGTCAGGCCTCACCTTCTAAAAGGAGAAGGGACCCTTCCCCTGAAATACTGACAGAGCAGGATTTGAGGAGTCTGATTATTCAGATTTGGAAGAGGGACAACCTCTTACTGCGTATGAGGAGTAAGATGCTGAGGAATTGATCCCTTCTGCCTCCCCACCAGAAGACCTTTCTTTTGGGGAAACCCTTTGCACCCTCATGTAACATTTCCACTGGGAATCCTAGGACTTCCCTCAGTCTTAGAAAAGAGAGTTTCTAGACCTCATCCCCTATCTTAGAGGTGGTTGATGATGTCTTCCAGGAATCCAGCTTAAATCTTGATGCCCTCCCACCTGCTCCCAGAAAACCGGACAGATATTACAGGGTACCAGTTTCTTACAAATACCTGTACAGAAATCCTGCTGCAGACCCTGTACAGGGGCCAAAAGTAGCTAAGTCTAATTCGGCAAAGAATCCTACTTCTTCTGACAAGGACTCCAGAGCTCTGGACAGATGGGGTAAAAAAGTAAACACCTCTGCACCCTTAGCTATCAGAGCACTCAACTGCCAGTTCCACACCTTAAAATATCAACAACATACTTTGAACTATTAAAACAAAAGATTTCAACCTTTCCTGACTGTGCCAATTCTAAAGAGTTAGATTTACTGCACTCTACTTGTCAAGTGGCTAAACACTCTTTGCACTGTGGATATGATGCCCTAGAAGTCTCAAGCAGGGCAGCAGTGTCAGGGTCTGTCATTAGGAGACATGCATGGTTGAAGGAACAACCTCTCCCTGATCATGTAAAATTATTTATTTATTTTATTTATTAGCATTTGTTGACCGGGAAAAGTCCACTGAGTCAGAGACCCATTTTCAGTGGGGGCCAGGGGGAGAAAAGCTTCAGAGAATATTGCAAAGAGACAATGTTTAATATAAGATTAAAAGTATTACAGATATAACAGGTAATAAAACATTTTACAATTTACAATTCTTAGGATTCCATTAATATTGCATTAGGAATCATTACATAGGTTAAGATGTTACATCAGTAGAAACACATGGATTGTAATACAGTACTTTCTTTCCAAACAGTATAGTTTACAGTATTATTATGAAAGGCTTTGAGTCTAGGATTATGTGCTGTTTAAGGCGGTTTGCTTCTAAGGCATGAGCAAGATGGATTCTTTAGATAATGTGATTTTAGAGCTACTTTGAAAGATGTTGGATGGTCAATTTGGGTTATTTCGGATGGTAGGTTATTCCATAGTTTGGCGATTGAATAACAGACATTGTCCAGCTCTTTTGATGAATTTTGTTACAGAAAGCATGAGCTTACAGGAAGATCTTAGTGTTCTTGTGGGGGTGTAAGTTTGTAGGAGTAAACCAAGGGCAAGGGCATTCATTAGGTTTACAGATTAGCTTGTGAGCGAAGGTTAGTTGGGTGTAGTGTAGATGGTGGGAAAAATCAAGCCGTTTTAGTTGGTGATTGCTTGGCAGTGATGAGTGTGGTGTGGTCTTTCGGAGGCAAATTTAGCTATTTTATTGTAGCAGGATTGTAATTTGTTAGTAAAGGTTGTGTGTAGATTGGTAAAAATAGCACTACCATATAGAAGGTAAGGGATGAGTTAGGGTATTGGCTAGTTTTGTTTTATTGCATTTATCCATATAGAGTTTATGTCTATATGTTGTTGTTTGTCAGAACTCCGGTCCGCTAATGATTGGCAGTAGATTTTTACTAAGTGCCGAGGTGCCAGCTCGACACACAATCTTCACCAACCATGGGGAGGACATGCAGACTCCACACAGAAGGCACTCCCAAGCCTTGCCTAATTTGAAATGAGTTTTCTTTATTGCATTTAGGATGTTTGCTTTGAAAGTGAGTTTGTCTATTGTTAACCCTAGTAATTTGGCTGTCTTCACCAGTTCTGTTTGTGTGCCGTCCTTTGCAAGGATTTTGAAACCAGAGTCAGGTGGTTTTGTAGAGAAAAGTAAAAGTTTAGATTTTTTGGGGTTTAGCATAAGTTGTGCGTTAATAAGCCATGATTCGACAGAGGTAAAAGCTTGTTGTGTAACTGTAAGGCGATGGTGTATCTCAGAGTTGAATCGTCGGCATATTCAATGAGATTCTCGATATGGGGGGCTTTGTGCAGGTCATTGATGAAAATATTGAACATTAGAGGACCTAAAATTGATCCTTGTGGTACTCCTATATTGCTGGGGTGGTAAGTGGATTGTACATTTTGCCACCTTACTGATTTTCCTACTTTGTAATTAAGAGACAAACCATTTAATGGATTTTGTGGAGCAGCCTAGTCTTGACAATTGATTTACTAGCTTAGTATGTGACACTGTATCGAAAGCCTTAGATAGGTCTGATAAGATAACTGAGTTATGATGTTCTGCATCTAGGGCTTTGTTGACAGTGTCAGTGAAAGAGAGTGGGGCAGTGACAGTGCTATGCCCTGAACGAAACCCATGTTGGGTAGGGGATAGGAAAACATTACTAGTTAGGTGTTTAAGTAGTTGTGAGTGGAAACATTTTTCCAGGATTTTTGATAGTGGTGAGAGTATAGAGATAGGGCGGTAGTTAGAAAGATCATGAGAGTATCCTCCTTTATGTAATGGGGAAATTATAGATTTTTTTCCATAAATGGGGAACGTAGAATTCAGAGAGAGAGCAATTTATGAATGGTAATTGGGTATGCTATTGCTGTAGCTGCTAGTTGCAGGTACTTGGGGGGGGATTATCTGCAGACAGTGAGCAAGGTTTGAGTTGTTTTAAGAGTTTCAAGATCAGGGAAGTGGGTACATGTTGGCTAGAGAAGGAGTTTGCTGGTTGAATACTAGTGCGATCCAAAAGGGAGTGGGTGTGTTCAGTAGGTAGAGGAAGGTGTGTATTAGGGTTAGATGGGCAGTCTTTGAGTAGATTTTGAATTGTGGACATGAAGTGGGTATTAAACTCTTGGGAAATTTCTTGTGGTGTTTTTTCTGGTGTGGGAGATGGGTTTTGGACAGTACCTGGTTTAAGTAAAGAGGAGACAGATTTCCAAAATTTTAGGGGGTTCTTGTATGAGGAGGACAGGTGGAGAAATAATCTTTTTTATCCAGTGTCACTAGCGTTTTTGATTTGTTATGACGGTGTTTGTAGTGTAGTTCATTTTGTTTTGTTTTTTTAGCCATATTTTCCAGGCTTTGTTTCTCAGAAAGATAATTCGTTTGGTTGGTTGGTTTGTTTTGTTAACCAGGGGCATGATTAGTTTTGGTTTGTTTATTATGCGTAGGAGCTAGGCTGTTGAGGATATCTAGAAAGAATTTGTTGAAGTAATCAATGGCTTCATCTAAGGAGAGTGTTTTTAGTGGGTTCCAGTTGTGGGAGTTTAGGATACTTATAAACTGATCTCTATCAAAGTGGGCAAGGTTTGTGGAGGTTCTGTATGAATGTGTTTTAACTGATTGAGGTTGAGTTCTGTAGGTATATGCTGGGAGATGGTCACTTAGTGTATTTGATAGGGTACCTGAGTTTGTATAGTTTTGGGGATGGGTTACTAGTATCCAGTCTAAGGTTGATTCAGAGTCTGTTGCTAGACCATGAGTAGGAGTAGTGATGAGTTGAGTAAAACTAGGAAGGTTTATGCTGTATGCAGGGGAGGGGGTGTTTAAGTTTAACCAATTAATGTTGGTGTCTCCTAGAATAACACTTTCATGCAGTATATTCTGATTTATCCAACATAGAAAGTCTTCAAGTACGTGGATATTATAGCCTGGGGGAATATAGATTACAGCTATGCATATTTGTTTGTTTTTATTTATGTGAAGGGATGCGAGTAGGAGCTCTAGGTTTTTGAAAGTGAGGAGGATATAGGTTATTTGTAGTGAGTTTTGATAGATTAATGCTACAGCCCCACCCTTTTTATGAAGTCTGTCTGAACAAATTATGTTATATTAAGGAGAGAGAATTTCAGTGTCAGCAATGTGTGGTTTTAGCCGTGTTTCTGTTACTGCAATAATATTTGGGGTGCTTGTAGTTAGCCAGGTGTGGAATTCAGTTATTTTATTGCAAATACTGCAAGTCTTTATTATTGTTAGGAAAGTGTGTGGTTAGATGTGTGATTCTGTGGACTAGTGGTGGATGTATGGGTGTGGTGAAATAACTGGTATGCTTGGTTATTGGTGGATGTAGGAGTACAAATTGGGCCTGGGTTTGGATGGATATCACCACATTGTATTAATGTGTGGAGTAGATACAGTTTGATGTGGGTCTGTTGTGTAAGGGTGGTGGGTATGGAGAGCAGTACTAGACATAATTTCAATTTAGGGGTAGGCGGTAGTAGTTTTAATCTGTATGTGGTGATGGTGTTAGTTGATATTAGAGAGGGAGAGATATCTGAGTAACTTGTTAGGAAGGGTTTGTTTGCCAAAAGTGGTTGGTGTGGGGTGTATGGTGTTATGTATGGATGTGGTTTGTGATAGTTAGACTAGAATTAAAATATGGATCATGCAGGAAATTATACTAATTAGGTGATGATGTGTGTGGACTGGAGGGGCCATAATGATTGAGGAGTTATGTGGGTGTGGCAAATAGGGTGGATGTTACTGTTTGCTAAGGTGGAGGGAGATGATTGCCTAATGGAGAGAGTAGGTGGGGTTGAGGATAGGGATAAAAGTAATGAGCTGGGGGTGGGTGGGAATGGGGGTTGGGTAGGGGAGCAAAGTGAGCCTGGAGCAGGTTGTGCCGGCCTTCAGAGATGAGAAGAGAAAAGAAAAACTATCTCCAAGCAAACTAATCTGAGAGAAATTGCTTGGTGGGTACATTTTAACCAAGAAAAAATTTAGAAAGTCTGCTGGTAAGAATTCTAGACAAATATAAAAAGTTTAATGGGACAGAAAAGACTGTGTAGAGGTGAGGGATTATACTAAGCAGCAGGAAAAATGGAGACACAGAGGTGTGATGGCGGAAAGGTGGGTTTGATATACACTGCACGGCCTTCTCCAAGTAAACCTAAAACGTGGGGCAAGTGCCACAGAAAAAATGTGAAGGGCAACACTAAGATAGGGCAAAATAAACGAGAAGAGAAAGAAATGGCAGAGAGAAAGTATAGGCGAGTTCCCTTTTAGCAGCGTGCTCCAAAATAAAACGCCTGCAATTCTATACAAGAGGACTGGTACAGAAAAAATTTGTGTACATCACAAAGGTCACATACAGTTCTTTTGTAGTGGTATAGAGGGCCAAGTTGTTTCCAAAAGGCTGTGGTTTGCTGTACCCATCCGCAGAAAGAGATTGTCAAGGGATAGTGGTGCTGATTCAGGAGTTAGCAGCTGTTTGCCTACTATGGGCTACTCTTTTGTAGGACTGGTAGAGGTATAACTATAACAGAAAAAGAATAGGAGACAGGAATGACATATGTAGCAATTTCCAGTGATAAAAAAATAATTAAGGTTACAATACTTTCTACAAACATGTATAATCCAGTTGCATACTCCAATATGCTTCTAACACTGGCGGTAATGAATTTAACTAATTACAGTTCTTGTAAACTACATTGTAATAGTAGGACCATTTGTAAAATGTACCAAAATGCAGCTAAACTCTACAAACCATAATTGTGACGATAATGCACTTTACGACAGCAGTATTTTAATAAATCACTGTGTACAGCTAATACAAATGCCTTGCAACATTAGTTCCTATCACGCATGCAGTTCTTATTACATAGCCCAAAAAGCAGTTCGCTCTGAAAGCTTGCGACAGTGGTTGTAAGGCATTATAATGCTGTTTAAACACTTAAATGGCAAAGCTATGAATTTTATTAAAATAAACTAAATTTACTAAGCTATAATGGTAGAAACTCTTGTACAATTTAAGAAATCACTTGAGACTGCAGTACGTTTTAAAAAAGTACTGAGTCCAGCTATAAAATGTCTTGTGACCAGTTTTCCATAGCATCTGGTGAAACTAGTGTATCCAGTCGTAGCGACAATGAAATAGTAAAGTAGTTACCAAGCTATGAGTTTAAAACAAATTGTTTCCCATTTAAATCACTGACGGCAGCAGGATGTGACAAAATTATACTATGTACAGTAAAGAATGCTTTACAACAACAGTTGTATGTAAAATTAGGTGATACTATCGTGTCCTGCTATAGCGACAGTGAATACTAAGCATAGTTACCGGGAAATGGCTACAAAAACGCCACTATACAGCAAAACAAGCTTCAGAGAATAACACTCATTGTACAAGTAACTAGTTTTAACAATTTAGAGGAAATACATTGACCAAATGGCTGATAGGACACAGTTTAGTAAAACAGTTGAAAAATTTGCAATGCAAAATAATGAATAGTAAATCTAAATTACTTAATGCAGCGTTAGATAAGGACCACTTGTTTGGAGTAAAAGCAGAAGATGTGCTTAAAAAGATGGAAGACAAGGCAAAATCTATGCAAACAGTAAAAGATTTCCTTCAGGTACAACCTCCTAGGTTCAGCATGAATTTTCCCTCAAACCACTGGTCCTTTCCTGCAACTAGCAGACAGGGGCAAGGAAAGTACCGCAAGGATAGATCACCCAGACTCCTATCTCAGGGCCAGCAGAAAACCAAACAGTGGACAACTTCCACTTCTAAGACAGGGAGTTCCAAGTCATCCCTCTATGGCAGAAACTCTCAATGACTCCCTCTCCCCCCTCTGCCCTCTTTTCACTCACCAAAAACTAAGAGGAAGGCTCTCCCTCTACAAAGATAATTGGCTTTCTGTAACAAAGGACCAATGGCTATGAAAGATTATTTCTCAGGGATACAAATTCTCCTTCAACAAACTCCCAATTCCAAGAGGATAACCAGACTTACTTCCAAATCAGTGGGCAGAGGCATTAAAACAAGTCCAAACTCTCTTTTCCTGAGGGGCAGTAGATCCTGTCCCCTCAGACCAAACAGGCAAAGGTTTTATTCCAGACTATTCCTTGTTCCCAGAAAAGAGGGAACTTGGCACCCCGTCCTGGATCGATCCATTCTGAACACCTTGCTGGTGGTCTCCAATTTCAAAATGCTACCTTTGCAGCAGCTGCTACCTATGTGGACAAAAACTGCATGGTTAGTTACCCTAGATCTAAAAGATACATACCTCCACATCCCCATAAGGGAATCCTGCAGAAAATTTCTTCACTTCAGAGCAGGCTCACAACACTTTCAGTTCTCTGCGCTACCCTTTGGCTTATCTACTGCTCCCAGGGTGTTCAATAAATGCTTAGCCCCGGTCATGGCCTTTTGCAGACAAAATAATATACAAATTTACCCTTATCTAGACAACTGTCTCATTCAGGCAGATTGCAGAAAAAAGCTCCTCAAAGACCTTATCTTTGTCAAAACCCTCCTAAACTCCTTAGGGTACTCCATCAACGAGAGGAATAAAGCACCCTCTAGAAAGATCCTTTTCTTGGGGGCTCTGCTGGACACAGCATCCCAAATGGCCTTCCTATCCCAGAAAAACAGAGCTTCCTGCCTCTCTGTTTTACCCAGCTGGCTTCCAGAAGTCACCTCACTGCGAGGAAGTTCCTGCAAGCCTTGGGGTACATGGCAGCTTGTATCCTTCTAGTTCCTCTGGCCAGGCTTCGCATGAGAAAAATTCAGTGGTACCTAAAAGAACCTTTGGTGTCAACACTCTCAGCCTCGAGAGACCTCTCTACCTCTAATCCCCTGCATAAGGGCCAAGTTTCTCTGATGGGCAGGGGCCTGCACTCAGAACAAGGGACTTCCCTTCACCCTCCGCCCAACCAGGCAGAGCATTACCACCAATGCCTCAGACATAGCTTGGGGTGCTCACCTACAGGGCAGGTGCACCCAAGGTCTTTGGGATGCCCAGCACCTTCCCTCACACGTCAACCAGAAGGAAATGATGGCAGTACAAAAGGCTCTGACATCCTTCAAACCCCATCTCAAGCCAGGAGTTTTCCTGATCAAAACAGACAACACCACAGTAATGTGATACATCAAAAAACAGGGAGGGACCCAATCTTACCCTCTGCGCAGGCTAGCCATGAACCTCTGGCTGGCAGCCT
This sequence comes from Protopterus annectens, assembly GCF_019279795.1. Lineage (NCBI taxonomy): Eukaryota > Metazoa > Chordata > Ceratodontiformes > Protopteridae > Protopterus > Protopterus annectens. The sequence continues at coordinate 1,133,746,982 of NC_056744.1, read as the reverse complement.
CTTCCAGGGGACTACACCTGATAGCACAATTCCTGCCAGGGATCAACAACACCCTGGCAGAACACTTCATTAACTTACTGGACCCCCACAAATGGCAACTCCGCAGAGAAATCTTTTTACAAGTCACTCAGGCATGGTGCACTCCGAAAGTGGATCTCTTTGCTTCGTATCCCAACCATCATCTGAAATAATTCTGTACCAGGGAGTTTCACCACCTAACATGGAAGGTGGATGCCTTGACCTTCCCCTGGAACACCCTCTTTGTGTGGGCTGTGCATTCCCTCCTCTGCCTCTTACCCCCAAGGTACTGATCAAAATAAGGGTGGCAAGACCAAAGGCCATCCTCATTGCTCCAGATTGGCCCAGACAACATTGGTGCCCTTTACTGCGCAGTCTGACCTTACAGCCTCCCAGGCAGCGCCCCCTGATCTCAGACCTCTTAACTCGGGGGGGGGGGGGTGCTGCACTCAGACTTGCAGACTCTCAAACTATCAGCATGGCTAATACTCTAAAGGCAAACAAGGGATCACTGTTAAGCAAACAGGTCCTACACATTATCACAGAGGCCAGAAGGCCCAGCACCAGAAAATCTTGTGCAGGAAAATGGAAAAGATTCTGTTCCTGGAGCCAGTCCAGAGGGGGCAGTACCTCACAACCTTCCTTCCCTCTTATCCTGGGCTACCTAGCAGAGTTAATAGTGGCCTCTCCTTCTCTGTTAAAATCCATGCATCTGCCATTTCAGCTCATTTTGACACAGAACAAGGCCCTGTTTTCCCATCCTTTGATTAAACGATTCCTCAGGAGGGGCCTCTAATGTCAGACATCCCAGAAGGGCACCCACTCCAGCCTGGGACCTGAATTATGTTTTGGAAAAACTTTTACCACCCTTCAAACTGCTGCTTCAGCAGAACTAAAATACCTCTCCCGGAAGACTGCTTTTCTCCTAGATATCACCTCAGCTAGAAGAGTTTCAGAACTTCAAGCACTGATGGCCTTTGAGCCTTTCATCATCTTCCATGTAGATAGGGTCTCCCTGAGGACTAATCCCGCCTTTAGGCTCAAGGTGGTATCTAAAGTAACTCTCAACCAGGCCATACATCTACCCACTGTCTTTCGTAACCCTCAAAACTAGAGAGAGAGAGAATTCTGCACTCTCTGGACATGAACAGACAGCTCAGATACTGTCTGAACTGTACTAAACCCTTCAGGAAAACAGACCAACTACTGGTCAGCTTTGCCCCAAGGGCACAGGGGAAGCCCATCTCCAAACAACTGTTTCCAAATAGATATCGCACTGTATCCATTTTTGCTACAGTTTGCATGGGAACCCCCTCCCAAGTCTATTTGCATCCATTCCACTAGGGCAGACTCCTCTTCCACAGCATTCTTCAGAGGAGTTCCCACCAGGGACATCCTGGAAGCTGCCACCTGGACTTTTGTCCATACCTTTACCTAGCATTACCACCTACCCCTATTTTCTAAGGCTAAGGCAGGGGTTGCCTCTGCAGTTCTGCAGGACATGCTGACACATTCCTAGGTCTCTTACAAATTCTACCACCCCTCTCCTCAGCTTTGGGAATCCTCCCACAGGTGATGACTGCAACAGTGAAACACGAAGAACGTAGTACAGTTGTGTACACTTACCATAAATGTGGATGTTCGAGTGTATTCACTTGTTGCAGTCCTGGTTTCCCACCCCCCCTTCCCCCTTATATCTTCTTTCTTTCTTTAGGGAGACATAAGTTTCTAATGGTGGCTTTTAGCCACCAGGACCACTCTCTATATTTACTTGGGCTTCTGACTGGTTAGGGCAAGAAAAACTTATGTAACGGCGTCGGCTGCCTTCCTTTATAGCACTGACGAACTGATGTCAGCCAGCAAGCGACAGCAGCTGATGCAGAAAAACATTGACTCTGGTATTCGGGCCGGCCGAGGGCTACCACAATAGGGATAACCCCACAGGTGATGACTGCAACAGTGAATACACTCGAACATCTACATTTCTGTTAAGTGTACACAACAGTACTTTCTTTCTAGTTCCATGCAGCCTCCTTGTTCTTTACTTCTGTGCTTAGAAATATGTTACTGTGTTTCTTCTCCCTTATGGCACTTTTTCATTAGCACAGCATCTTTGATCTGTTACGTTAAACTTCATTTTCCTTTCATCATGCAGTTTAAAATTGTAAATGTCCAAAAAATACCATTCCATACTGGTTGTTTTAATCATTTTCCTTCTTTTCTAAATTGCTTTTCTTATCTCCTGTTTAATGTATTCCCAGCATCTTCTGTGTTACATTTGTGTAAAATGTCATTATACCCCATCTTTGTTTTTCTTTCCAAACAGTAGGGGAGTTTCACTGGTGTCATGGAAAAATTTCCCCCAGTATGCTTGACTACTGCCAAGAGTTTTTCCTGAAAGCAGATCCATGGGCCCTACTGGTTGTAGTTTGCTCAGTAGAGTTAAAAGACATAAAATTGCTGTGTCAGTTATAAAAGAAAATTGCTGTAGAGTAATTTTGGGGATTGGTATATGTCGCTCAATTGTATTGTTTGGTTGCCTGAAGATCCTGCACTTGTTTGCAGCCTCAGATTATTAAGTACATATTATAGTGAATTTTGTTTTGTTGAGTCATGTTCATATTTCAGACTAAACTTGTTCAAAGATGCCTGTTAATCATGCATCTTTTAATAAAAAAAGAGAAACTGTGACACATGTGCAATATTTACTGTTGCAGGTGGTCATTATATTGCTTATTGCCGAAACAGCTTAAATGGGTTGTGGTACGAATTTGATGATCAGAGTGTTACAGAGGTTCCAGAATCCGTGGTACAAAATGCAGAAGCCTATGTTCTTTTCTACAGGTAAGTGGTTCAATGAAATTGAAACAATTAATTAATTTTACTCCATCACTACCTGAAAATACAAGAAAAAATATTTAAATACATATGCTATAACTTGCTTTTGCTTCTGCAATCCTTTTTGTTTTTTTTAATGACTGTCAGAAATGTCTTTCACCAGTAAAATATTTTATTCCAGAAGCAATTAGTAAGTACTTTCAGACCACTAAAACACCAGTGCTTTTTATAAATTGTCTGGCAGTTGGCTTAGCGGATTAAGGAGGTGTTAACAAGTTGCTTTGTGAGTTTGTCTATATCCCCCGAGTGGGGTATTTTGTCAGATGCATTGGCCTGGTCAGGGTAGGCGGTATGCAGTGTCTTGCCCTTCTTCTTATTCATGGCCTTGGTGACCTTCTCAAAGAAGTCCACCAGACTGAGCAGGCAGGACCTGCCCTTGACAAAGCCAAAACTGGGTTGGGTCTAGAATCTGGAGACTTCCTATGTCATTATTAGGTCCATAATTATCTTTTCCATAGCCTTGTATATGGGACTAGTCAGACTTATGAGTCAGTAGTTTCCTGGGTCAGTTGATTGTTCTCCCTTGTGCAGAGAGATAATTGTTGCTGTCCTCTTCTCTGCTGAGATAGAACCTGTCTGAAGACTGTGGTTTAATAGAGATCTAAATGGGTCTGCTATGTCATGTTTCAAGTTATTTAATAGGCACCCTGGGATTCTGTCAGGGCACATTAATGCTGTGTTTTTAGCTTTAGAGAGTGTAGTGATGGCCTCTTCATTTGTGGTAACAGGCAAAGGAATGTTAGGGGGGTATTTAATGGGGGCTGACTGGAGGTTATGAGGAGATGAAATTTGAGCCAAGTCCACCCACCTGCCCCAAGGATGGATGAGCCGATGCTGTTGTCCACTCACACCCATCCTGTCCTAAGCGGATGTGCATCGTATTGATCACTGTTGCAGTAGCCTTAGCTATATGGTTTGTATCCTACCAAGTATATAGCAGCTGGCCAGCTTCCAAAGCTTCAGAGCACCTTCCATATGCTCAAACTGTCAAGCAGCTCGACCCTGAGCTGATTAAAAGACAAGTTTGGGCACAGAGCTTTGCTGCCACTGAAGAGTAGTGTCCTCTGAGACTCTCTAAGATTAACTGTCAGCGTGTGCTTTCCTTTCCTGGGCAGATAACTTCCCTTGGGGAAAACTTCTATTTTCTTACTTTTGTTGATGTTTTATTACGTTCCTCTTCAGGAAGGTTATTTTAAAGTTAGGAGGAGTGTTTTGTTTTAACGCAAGTCTTTAGACTGTTATGTACTTTTAAACAGAGCACTTTTTTAAAAGTAGTATGAAGTAACTAAAAAAACATTTTTTCCTGTGGAAAAATTGTGCTTATTTTTCTTTTGTAGAGCTGGCATAATGTTTTATAGTGCTTTTTAGTCTGTTTTTATTCCGTTAGAAAAGTGGCTTTTGGAATGTTAGTGTTTACTGGCAATTGCTGCTTGTCTTCCCAAGAAAGAGGCACCATTTTTGGCTTGCCCATGAAACAGACCCTTATTTTTCCCTCTGAAAACACTGACAGTCCTTCCAGCGGTAAAAAGAAAAAATTAAGCAAACCGGTTTTGACACCACAACAGACAAGAAATTTGCCTCAGCAGCAAGTGAGTAACTGCTGTAGCCATTTATTGTACCTCAGATCATCTTTTACCCCAGATCCCTCTGGTGTAGCACCTGCAGCCACTATGGACTGAGGATTAGCTACGTCCTTTACAGCTGTTGGGGTCCCCTCAGTGGGCAAAGGAGAGCTGCTCTTGTTGGTCCTGGGAGAGGGAACAGGGAAGGTTTCCCTGTGGTGTCAGAATTCTGTGAAGAAGTAGCTGCTGCCATTAGTAACACAGTTGGCTCCATTTTTCCTGTCAAAAAGTAACAGAAAACCAAGCATGTGTCTACTCATTCTCAAATTTCTTTGGATAGGATAATTTACTGGGTCTGGCTCAGGATTTAATTCAGTCTGTTGATCCTTCTTGTAAAGTAGTTTCTGGTAAAAGAAAGAAGGATTCCTCTTTTCCTGAAGAGATTCAAGATTTTGAATCTGTACATGAAGATGCAGTGACAGATTCAGGTTTTTTTCCTCAGATTTCTGATTTAGACTGAGAAGAGAGTTCAGTTTCTGATTCTGCTTGTGTTTTTTTTTTCTTTTCTCTAGGATGTGCTGTTGTGTTCAGTGGGAGCACACTGCGATTTTCAGTTCCTCAGAGAATAGTATGACTTGTTACAGAAGGATTTTCCAGAACCTACACCTGTTCCTTTTGTACTGCCTGCAGTTTTCCGGATAGTCGGCCAGCTTCTCCTAAAAAGGCAGATAGGATGTATAAAGTTCCTCAGTATTTTACATTTTTGTATACTATTCCCAAATTTGATCCACTGTCTATAACCTTAGTTGATCCCACTGCTGCTAAGCACTTAATTCATATCCTACTCTTTCTGATAAGGATGGGAAAATTACAGTGGTACAGTAGATAGCATTGTCGCCTCACAGCAAGAGGTTCCTCAGTTTGTTTTGTTTGTTGGATATTTCTTGTCCGGGTTGGTCCAGCTGGGACAGATCCCTTTTTTAGTGGAAACCCGGGGAGAAAAGCTCCACAGTAAATACATACAATAAAGTTGACTTAGTATTCAATTAATAAAACAAGAAACATACATAGAATACCTAAAGCAGGTTAAAAATACATGGAAATAAGAATCAGCATTATAGCATGTGTAGGTACAATGCAGAGTACAAGAATACATATGGTTATAATTATAAGGCAAACACGACTGATAAAGAGTGTAGGTACAAATAAGAAAGGATTACTAAGCTTATTCATTTGACTGTTTAAAAGTCATATACCAGAGACAAGATAAACTGGCATAGTATGAAATTCTCGGCTGGACTGCTTTCTCTGCGAAGTCTGCTGTCCTCCTTGTGTTCGCATGGGTTTCCTTCCAAATTCCAAAGAAATGCAGTAGGCAGGACTGCACACTCTAAATTGGCCGTAGGTGTGCCGGTGCATGTGAGTTTGTGGTGTGGAAGAACTACAATGGCAGGGCTAGCCACCTAGCAATGTAAACCATGGATCTAGATGATTGTCAGTGGTTCAGTGACACCCTGACCCCATGTGCAAAAATGGGAAAAAGGGATTATGGATGGGAAAAAGTGTATACGTCTGGAACCTTGATTTTTCAGAATTTTGAATTTTCAAGTCTGTTGTGAACACATGAGAAACATTTTATTTGCAGATTTTTCTTGTGAGGGAAAATCTGCTTTAAATAATTTTGCTTCTTACATTGCACACTTTTGATACTTCTTCCTGGGCTATGACCACTTGATATTGTTTTGAGGAGGTTTGCATGGCTGCATTTTCAGAACCTACCAGATAATGTTAAAAATTAGATTTTATATTCTCACTTTGATAGAGATTGTGTTTGGCCCCTCTGCTGTAGAGGTAATCAAAATGTGATGAATAAATAAACTCCAAGGAATATCTAAGAGTTTTCAGACCTCCTTTTCCAAATTGTTCAAGGGATTTTTTATTTCCTCATCCAATTTTGACAAAAATAGAATAAATGGTCTCAACAAAATTCAGGTAAACAGATGTTTAAGAACTGGCAATGGGGGTTCCAAAAATAAGTCTGGAACCTCCCCAAACCAAGGACAGTCCAACAAGTCTGAATTCAAGAGACCTTATGACCCCCTCCCCTAGCCCCCTTTCTCTTCCATTTTTATTTTTGGCAACAGATTGTTTCAGACAAGTGGGTTCTGAAAATCATTCAAAGTTGCAGATGGCAGTGAGAGGAAATTCCTCCTTTCCAGGGTATCATTCTTCATCCTGCAGGTCAGACTCTTTTGTTTCTTCATCTCATGCCATCCCAAGGAGTGATAGAACCAGTTCTTCCTTTCCAGATTGGGAAGGGTTTTTATTCAAAGATGTTCCAATGCAAAATTCTTGGAAACCAGTTATGGAGCTTTCTTTCCTAAACCTGTTTGTGATAGTGCCCAAATTCAAAATGTTGTCACTTCACAACCTGATATCCCGTCTTCCTCTTTCAAGTTTCCTGGTGGCAGTAGACTTAAAATATTCTTGTCATTACATCCCTGTTCATCCAGACTTTAGTCGTTTCTTAAGGTTTTGTGTATCTGGATCACATTATTATCAGACGTTATGTTGTCCTATCTCGCCTTCGTTCTTACAATGATGGGTTTGGAGCCTGTCCTCGGCTCCGACTCGGCCGAATACTTAGCAGAAAGTCTCAAACCTGGCTCATGGCAAGAAGGTATCCCACAATGCAGTGGTGTAATTCCCCAGATCTCATTTGCTGCTTTACGAGGTTGGATGCACTCATCTTGGCCATGGCTAAGTTGTGTAAAATTTTTTCTCTTACCTTTGTCTAAACTTGTTATATTTGCATATATTTAGCTTTTATTATATTAGATTTAACTTGTTGTGCCTACTTGCTGCTCTTTGTTAAATAGTGATAGTTTTTTCTTTTTTAGCACGGCTTTTGCCGTCGCTTTGTAGGCTTCTTTGGGTTCCTGTGTAGTGGTTGTTCGTTTGTTAGTCTCTTTATAGCTCGTTTAAGTTAGAGGGCTTGTACTGTTGTATTGTTTTGTCTAGAAAATAGAACGATTTGAGTTAGAGGTTCTATTTTCTTCCCCTGGTTGTCGCTCCTTGTTTTGTCTTGTAGTAACTTTTGGTGTAGCTTTAACCATATTAATCTTAGCTAAAAACTTTCTGGTTGTTGTTGCTGTCGCCTTTAGGGTCTTAACTTGAAAATGTCCAAAGACCAAAAAGAGAGAGAACATAAGCCTTCAGGCTTTAAGAAATGTTATTTGTGTTTATTGCCTTGGTGCCATTCATCTCCAAGGAGACTGCACCTTTTGTTATTTATTTAGTGCTAGAGTTCTTCAGGAAAGGAGAAACAAGTCGATTCTGAAAGGGCTCTTAAAGCCTTATTTTGAGGAAGCCATCCATAGTTCTTCTTCCTTAAAAAAGGTTAAGTCTCGGAAAAGATAATCACCCGCAACATCGGCTCAGTTGGAGCCGCCAGTCAAACTTCCTAAAATTTCAAAGGCCACTACTTCCTCGGTTCCACGGTCCTCGGAGCTGTTGGAGGTGTTTTTGGTTGACAGGCCTGGTACTTCGGCTCCAAAGCCTTCGGAGCCGCAAGATACCTCCACTCAAAGCCGGTCCATTGATATTTCGCCAGTTTCTCCGACGTTGAGATCACCAGTCCTTCATAGGTCTCGCTCTCTTTTCCTATCTTCCAGGTCTACCAGAAGTTTATCAGATGATGATGTGGAATGGGTGGTTCGCAGACTCCTGAAGTCGCCGGCGCTGACCAAATTATTCTCAGCTCCCACCCATTTGGTCTCAGAGCCTACTGTACCCACTATTGTTCATCCTCCATGCCAAGCTGGTCCTTCTGAGCCGGAGTGCTTGGTACCTCTTACTGTGGACCCGTCGGTTCCGGGACCCCCTTCGGTGTTCACGGAGCCGACATCTGCTCTGATTCTCTCTGCGCCATCTGGGGAGTCTGGGAGCTGTGGTTCCCTGGTCGGCTCCGGGGGGGGAGGGATTCTCGACCCCGATCTTCGGTGCAGGGTCTACTCCTCGGAGCGTCGGCCCAGGTTAGCTCGACTCCCACATCGGCCTCGGGTCCGATCTCGTTGGTTCCGTTGCCTTCCTCTGTCTCTTCGGAGCCGGGGGAGTCTTCAGAGCTGGCAGGATCTGCCTTTGAGCTGATGAGGAGTGTGTTATCTACCCATTCAGCACCACAGAAGGATACCAGTACTTGTCCCCCTAAAGCACCGGCTACTGTCTCAGCACCACCCATTCCACAGGACAGCAGAGATCCAGAGCCTCAGGATCCCCCAATGGGCGAACCCCTCTCATTCGAGGCCTCCCCAGAATATCCTTGTGAGGAGCCACCTCAGAAGAGAACCTGCAAGAGGAAGCATGTTGACTCCCCAGACGAATCTATCACTTCAGACACTGACCTCGATGAGTCGGAAGGGTCCCCTTGGTCGTCCTCTGATATCTCATTTGCAGGTATGAATGAGAAGGTCTCCTCCCAGCTGTCCACCTTAAATTCCATTGTCAACTCCTCCATGAGGCTCATATCCTATGCAGCAGATGGAGTGAGCAGGACAGCAGGTTCTGGAGTTTCCCTTAGAAGACCCTTCTGGATGCGCTTGTGCAATTTTGCAGAGCCCTTTAAGTCTACATTTACTAATGCCCCCTTTGATGACTCCTCACTCTTTGGACCCAAAGTAAAAGACACTTTAACCCAGTGCGAGCAGGAAGGGAAAACTCTCACTGCCATTGGAGTATGATTTTCTGTACCTTCATGGCCTTATCCCAAAGGACAGAAGAGCAGAAAGATGTGGTTGAAAAGATCCCAGAGATTTTTCCAGGATGCACGGGGTGATGCCTTCCCCAGGGGCAGAGGGGGAGGTAATAATGGTAGATGCCACCCCAGAGGCAGAGAGGGCCCACAAAACCAGGGTGACCGTGATTCCTTTTGCGGACGCCCTTATCAGCGCTCCTGAAAGGAGGCCAGACTGCTCTACTCTGGAGGCAGTCGGGAGACGTTTATCAGTGTATCCAGATGCCTAGCAAAATATTACAAATGACAAATAGGTACTAAATATAATATCCAGAGGATACTCCATCCCTTTTTCCAACCCTGTTCCACACACCAAAACAATCCCAGATGTTCCACCCAATCTAAGGGAACAAGCAACTATAGATATTCAAAAGTTGCTCCACAAAAGAGGCATCCAGGACACCCCCGCAGACCAAATAGGATTTGGAACTTACTCAAGATTCTTTTTGGTGCCAAAAAGAACAGGGGACTGGAGGCCCATGTTAGACCTAAGCAAGTTAAATGAATCTGTCAAGAAGTCAAATTTCCGAATGGTGACACTGCAGTCAATACTTCCCTTTTTAGGGAAAGATGATTGGATGTGCTCGATAGACCTTCAAGATGCTTACTACCACATAAAAATGGACAGGACATCAAGAAGGTACTTATGCTTCGGCTGGGAGCCAGCCATTACCAGTTCAGAGCTTTGCCCTTTGGTCTCACTACAGCCCCCAGAGTATTCACCAAATGTATAGCAGTCGTCACGGCTCACCTAAGACATCTAGGATTCTGTGTTTTTTTCCTATCTAGATGACTGGCTCCTATCTGCCGCCTACTCCTACAAGCTAGGGACCAAACTTTGGGCATCTGCAATCAGTTGGGCATTACAGTAAATTTTCAAAAATCTACCTTGTTGCCCTGTCAGCATATTACATTCATAGGTGCAGATCTAGACACTTCATCTATGGTAGCATGTCTTCCAACAAAAAGAGTTATAGCACTCGGACAGCAAATACTTCACCTCCTTCCCAAGACCAAAGTGAAAGCAAAAATAATTCTAACGTTACTAGGAACAATGGCCTCCACGATTACATTAGTCCCTCTTGCCAGAATGCACATGAGGATTCTTCAATGGCTATTATTCTCCCAGTGGTCACTTCAAGAGCTTCCGATGTCTCATTTGATCAGAGTAACGGAATATTGCAAGAACGACTTAAGATGGTGGATACACTCCACTCATGTGACAGTAGGCAGACCTTTCGTTCCACATCAGCCAATAGTTACAGTGACCATGGACGCTTCCCAGATAGGGTGGGGGGCATTATCTGGGAAGAACAGTCCAAGGTACATGCCAAGAACATGAAGCTCACTTGCTTATAAATGTTCTAGAGAGGAGAGCAGTGCTGCGTTACAAGCACTTTAAGACTCTCTCCCTCTAGGGACTATTGCGATACAGTCAGACAATATGTCTGTGGTTTGGTACATAAACAAGCAGGGGGGAACCAGACCTTACCCCCTTTGTCGAGAAGCCCTAAGTGTGTGGCAATGGGCAGTTTCTTCCCAGCACTTTCTAATTGCAATGCACATTCCGGGGAAGTCCAATGTGATAGCGGACAAGCTGAGCAGAGCAATCATAATGCCTCAGAAGTGGTCTCTCAATCACAATGTAGCGGAAAGGATTTTCCAAACATGGGGACAGCCTTGCTGCGATCTCTTTGTCACTCCCATGAATGCCAAGTGCAGCAACTTCTTTACCCTAATCCCCCCTTTGGGGGAGACACAGAGAGACGCTCTTGCTCACAATAGGCCCTCGGGACTTCTTTATGCCTTTCCTCCATTTCCTGTCATACCCAGAGTAATTCAGAAAGAACAATGCTCGGGAAGCAGGTTAATTCTCATTGCTCCTTACTGGCCTTGCCAAGTTGGGTTCCCCTTCCTTTGGCCTCATCTTCAGGAGAAGCCGTGGATTCTGGACCCAGTGCCAGATCTGCTGACTCATATGTCAGGGGAGCTTCATCCTTCTCTCAACACCCTAAAACTGACAGCTTGGCTGCTCCACTTTCCAATTTAGTCAGACTTCACAATTTTACTCCTACAGTTAGACCTATCTTAATGTCCTCACATAAAGCTTCTACTAGAAAGCTGTATTCTAGTAAATGGAAGAGGTTTTCCCTTTGGGCTCAAGATAGGAACATCGATCTTTTTTCTGCACCTATTCATTCTATTTTGGAATTTTTGGTGGAACTGTTTCAACAACGCTCAGCTGCAGCAGCCATCAGGGTTCAACTCGCTGCAATTTCAAATTTTCACATTGGTGATTCTACTTCAAACTTAATGTCACATAGGTTGTGTAGAGCCTTCTTAAAAGGTGCATCCTTATTAAGACCTCCCTTTAAGGAACCCCTTTCTCCTTGGGATCTAAATTTTGTTGTGTCTCATCTCACGTTGCCACCTTTTGAGCCCTCTTCATCTTCAGATCTCAAGTTCCTTTCCTTGAAGACCTTGTTTCTAGTGGCTATAACTTCTGTTAAAAGGGTATCAGAGTTGCAAGCTCTTTCTATTAAACCGCCATATTTGATTTTTCATAAGGATAGGGTATCCTTGCGTACAAACCCATCCTTTCTACCTAAAGTCTCTTCTCCAAACAACATAAACCAATCTATAGAACTGCCAGTATTCTTTCCTAATCATAGCAACAAGGCAGAGTACAAATTACATCAACTGGATGTGCATAGATAACTCAGACTCTATTTGCATAGGACCAGAAGACTTCAGAAAATCTGACCAGTTATTTGTATCCTTCTCTGATGCAAAAAAAAAGGAACCTCAGTCTCAAAAACTACTCTTTCCAGTTGGCTTTCAAATTGTATTACATTCATCTATAACTCAAATCACAAAGGTTTACCTTACAAAGTGAAAGCTCATTCCACTAGAGCAATGGCTACGTCATCTGCTTTTCAAGCCAGAATTCCCACGGATAATATTTGTGCAGCAGCTACTTGGTCTACTCCGCATACTTTTATTACTTATTACAAAGTGGATTTGGCCTCCAGGGACAGGGCATCCTTTGGTTCCATGATGCTTAAAGGTGTACACCCATGAGCCGCCCAGGGAAAAGGTGCTAGGGACGCTGTCCCATCATTGTAAGAATGAAGGCGAGATAAGACAACTTAACATAAAGACGTTATGTACTCACCATAACGTTCCATATTTGTTGTCCATCTCGCCGTTCATATTTATGAACCCTCCCTCCTTCCCCCTGCCAAAGACTTCTTGTGGACCTGGTAGATATTTTTACTACTTTCAGGAGTTTTTTGTCTCAGCTTGTTTCTCCTTCCAGTACATATAGTTTGGATGTGGATATATGTATATGTTTGTAGATATGTATATAGTGTACATATCGTTCAGTAGTAGCAGCAAACAAGATCTGGGGAATTACACCACTACATTGTGGGTTACCTTCTTGCCATGAGCCAGGTTTGAGACTTTCAGCTAAGTATTCGGCAAAGTTGGAGCCAAGGTTTGGCTCCGAACCCATCATTGTAAGAATGAACAGCGAGATGGACAGCAAACATGGAACTTTATGGTGAGTACATAACTTCTTTTTCTCTGCCTTAACCAGTGGACTGTCCACTGCACCAAGAGTGTTAGTGTCTTTCTCTGATTATAGATCGGTGCAAGCTACAGGGTATCCACATTTTGCCATATTTAGAAGACTTGCTTATCTTTGCAGAATCTTTTTCAAGGTATCAGGAATCTGTCTTGGGTAAGAGATCTCTTGCACAAACTGGGATTCCAAGAGACCATTCAAAGGTCTTTCTTGACTTCCTCACACAGGATTGTGTTTTTCGGATGTCAACCAGACACCTCAGTTCAAAGAGCTTTTCTTCCACAGGAAAAAAAGTAGATCTTTATCTATATCTGTTTCAAATCTCTTTGGTTCCAGTATCAACACCCTTTAGCTTTTCAGATCCCAGTGCTAGCGTTTGTCCAAAGAGAAATCTTTCAGTGGAGACAACTGATATCCTTAAATCCAGGTCTCCCTTTCTTCCTCCCTGCTCCAAAGCAGTCAGTCAACACAGATTCTTCAGACTGTGCTTGGGGAGCAGTTTCTGAAGGAATAAAAGTGCCAGGGGGTGTGGAACACCAAGGACAGATGCAAGCACATAAATATCAAGGAGATGCTTGCCCAGGTGTCCTTTTTCCTCTTTGTTATTTGCAATTTAGAACCATTGGTAAAGAAAGTAAGGGACTCAAAAATTCAAGGATATAATTGGTAAGATAGTCAAGAAAAGTTGGCTTTATTTGCTGATGATATTATTTTGTACCTGATAAAACCAGAAAAGGACATTTATTTAAAACCAGTATAGGACATTTATTCATTTATTTTTATTTATTGACCAGGTTAGTTGTACTAGGCCAATAGCCTCTTTTCAGGGGAGACCTGAGGTGGCATTTATGCTACTAGGGGAAATCCTTTTTAATAAGTGCCATGGGCTTTTTTACATCCATCTCAACTACCACCAACTCAAACAGATGGAGCCTCCATTTAACATCTCATCTGAAGGACGTCACAGTCAGGAATGCAGCACCCCTCTTATGCTGCACTGCGGTGTCAGTAATTGATCTGCCTAGTGTGGAAATTGAACCCACAGCCTTCTGCACCAAAGGCAAATGTGCTACTTGTTCCACCACTAGCATTTCAGTGTTGTAGAACATTGAGACATTTTCAAGTCTTTTTGGGAAACAAAATTAATGAAGATAAAATAAAGGCAATAGCTGTAATATACCCACTCACAAAATGATTAAGCAGTACCCATATTTATAGGAATATGATAAAATTGAAGTACTTAGGAGTATGGGTTGAAAAGGATTTTCTTTTGGCAGCTAAGGATTTGTGGTTGGCACTTTAACAGAAGATAGTGCAAAAACTGAGAAACTAGAAGCTATGCTTTAATTGCTTCAACCAGAGGAGAAGTTGTAGATAGCAATTAATAAAGAATTGAAGGATTTTATCTGAGAGGTGAATATGGCAAGAGTTAAGTGGGGTAAGTTGATCCTTTTAATAGAGCAAAGTCTTTTGGGATTACCTGTTATGAGGGGGTATTTCAGAGAAAAGCAGTTAAGGCTCCTATACACAGCACAAGCAGAAAGGTGTACTTCAAAGTTGAAAGGGATGATGATGAAATGGGGGGGGGGGGGTTTTCAAGAAATTTGGAGATACTGGGATTTTGGATTTAGATCCTTAGTGTATTGTGTTCTGAAGCAAGTGTAAATAAACCTTTCCTCCTTGCATATACAGAACCACCACATTATACAGTTGTTGCTGCATCAAGTACATTGTTTTGGCATTTTATTTTGTTTGTAAGGACAGCCGTCTGGATGTTTTTCTCTGAGATGAAAGGGCTTGCCATGACATCATGAAACACGTGCCTTACTTCATAAATTAAAGCATTTGTCATGCAAATACAGTAGTTTATACATCAGTTGTAGTTTCTCAGGTCCTATAAAGTCAATTTGCTAGTTCTTGCATGTGGAACACCTTGCATTTAAAAGGATCAGTGATTATGTAGTAGGCAAACCGCAATGTAAATATCTATTCCTGCAAATAGGCAAGTTATTTCTTCTTACCTATGATGCATTGCAGTAATATGAAAACACTGCCCAATACCTGTCATGACTTCATTTTGTGGGTGGGGTTATTGAAAAACTGAGTAAACACTGAAACTAAAAAAAAAAAAAAATCAAACAACGTAATAGTACCATCATTTTTTTGCAAAATCATTTGCAGCTATAAGATGAGGAATGTAAGGGGAAATGAAAGTAGATGTAAAACACAGATACTCCCAAAAGTGACCAGTACACCTTAAAGTGACTAGCAATAACTGTACAGAATATTATATTCATAAAGTAGCAGAAAGTATTCTGAGAACTAAGCCAATGTGGGAATGGAGAGAGGAGATTCTGCAGGTAGGGATGACTGCAATTAGGAATACAGAGAATAGGCAAGTGGGGCTAGAATTTACTGGAGAAAACTGGCAAAGGAACCAAGGTCTTGAGAGCAAATAATCAGAGAGGGAAAGGTGGTAAAATCGGAGGAGCCAAGAATACATTTGTACTGCAGGCTAGAGATTGCCTTCCCTATCAAGGATTGATATCAGAGTATAGACAAAGAGAAAGGAATAGGGGTGTCCTAATTGAAAGACCAGTACCAGTAAAGTTTTTACTAGACTCTAGATCAGAAGCAATGGATAATTAGTAGAGCATGTAAAATATTGCATGATAACTATAGTAATCCATCAGAGGAGGTTAGAAAGGATCGAGAAGAGAGACTGGATGAACAATTCACAAAGTAACAATGGAAAGATATATGCATTGCTCCCTAATATGCAACAAGTCTAGAAGATTTAGGATTTTTGCATGGAAGTGTTTGTATAGGTGTTTTTATGCCCCAAGCAGACTTCAAAGACTTTTTCCTCAGACACTAAATGTTGGAAGCGTGATGGGGAAGAAAGAGGAAACTGAGAACATATATTTTGGGAGTATAATGAGTTGGCAGACTTTAACAATTCCCTGCAGACTACTCAGTCAGAAATACTGAGTGAACAAATTGGTGTAACTAAGGAAATGATTTTGTTGTGCTGCGATACCGAATCAGAACTGCCTAGACATGGTAAGGCCTTGTTGAGTTTAATTTTGGTGGCTGCCAAAAAGCAATTACTAGAAAATGTAAATCAAAGTCTAAGCCAACCTTACTAGAAGAAGAGTAGTGAATGCAGTAACAAAGATTAAAGAACTGAAAGTGGGATCTTTAGACAAGGGTAGGAGCAAATTACATAGAAAAAAATGTGAACTGTGGTAACAGTACATGCAGAATAATGTTTTGGAGGAAGAATGAGTTTTAAGGGACGGCAGGAATTGAATGAGCTATGTAATGTTCGACTGACAGTGACTGTATAGAAGATTATATGCGATGTATATTGCTTGCAACTGAAAATATGTCAATATGTTTGAATCTGAAGTAGTTGACTTCATTTGATCTTCAACCTGTGGGTTACGGATCTGACACAGCCGCATATCCAGCATCTGATCTGAGCTCCAAGCTCCTCCCCTTACCCATAATGCCCCCTTTCTTCTTCCTCCACCCAGATCTCGTTGCCGCTAGAAAAGCAAGCCTCATGGTCCGAGTTCTTGGCTAGTCGTTGGGTTTAGTGAGTATATTTTTGTGCTTTTGGCTTCCCTCTTTAACTTTCTTCTTGACTCCGTGCAGTCATCAGAAATCGAAAAAAAAAATCTTTCTCCGTTTCTGTCTATTCTTTCTTTAGTGCGAGTGTGTGTGTGTGTGTGTGTGTGTGTGTGTGTGTGTGTGTGTGTGTGTGTGTGTGTGTGTGTGTGTGTGTGTGTTTTGGGCCTGTTTACGAACATGGCTGAAACCCCTAAACTAGGTTTCAGAAAGTGCACAATGTGTGGCCATAAGCTCTACCCAGCCAATGGGCACACACTATGCGTGGTGTGTCTGGGGGCGGCCCACCTACAAAAACCTCCTGTCCTATCTGTGCCAGGTTTAATCCCAGGGCACTGAAGGACAGGAGGGATAAACTCATCCTCAAAGGCCTGCTTCTCTCTTCGGGGACTGTAGCCCCTACGCCCCCCACTTTAGGTGCAGCATCAACTTCTACCTCTTCTCCCAGGTCTCTGGGACTCGTACTCCTGCCAAGAGCTCCAGGGAAGGGGAGAATTCTCAGAAGGACAGGCCGAGGAAGCGGTCCCCTGACTGCTATGGCCGGCCTACCAGCGAAGGTTAGGCAAGAAACTAGACCTGGATCTCCCCGGCTCCATTCTCCCAGGTTCTCCATTCTCCCAGGTTCTCCCCGGAGCCGGAGGAGTCCTGGATCCAGTCACCTGTACGGGCTTCCCCTCACTGGCATTCCAGACCGATGTCAGTGGCTTCATCCTCCTGCTCCACCCAGAGCCTCAGTGAAGTGGAGATGGATAAGATGATGCAGAGGTTTATCTGCACCCAAATTCAGACGGGGGTTTTGCCTGCCCCCTCTTCCTCTGGAGGGTGGAGCTCACAGCCTTTCTGTACTCCAATCACACCTTCTCCGATCCGGCCTTTGGTTTCGGAGCCCTTGGATCTGAGGACCCTCGGGGTTGAGGGGTCGGCACCAATGGTACCTTGTACCTTGATGCTAGCCATTGCTTTGAGCGTGTCTGCTGCGAGTGTGTCAGAGTGCAGTATTCCCCTCGGTGTCTCAGCTCTGACTCCCCTGTTGGGCCAGAGGGGAAAGGCTCCGGCTGGCACTTCTCAGGATGTCCGTTCTTCTTCAGCCTTTGATGTGGTATAGAGGGTTCTCTTGGTGCCGTCAAGACCCTTGACCATCTCGTCCTTAGACTCCGCCCCGACTCCGTCTGTTTTGGGTACAGTCCCAACCATCTTATCATCTCACAGACAGCCTGTGGCCATTTTGTCTCAGGAAGCTCCTGTGGGGGAACAGCAGGAAGTTGGCAAGTCCTCCCCAAGATTCCCACTGAGGAGATCCCTCGCAAACAGATGTGTAAAAGGAGGCACTGGGACTCCTCTCCAGAGTCTGTCAATGAAAACACTGATTTGGAGGAAGGGGAAGGTTCCCTTCGATCACCCCTCCCCTTCCGAAGATGTCTCCTTTGGAGACATCATGGAACTTCTACGTCAGAGGGGAGGTGGTCTGCCCAAAAAACAACCTCGGAAGAATCAGTGTTCCTAGAGGCATTTGGCACAGGCCCATTGATTTCCTGGGTGTCACATCCCACTGATCCCTTAGTGGACCTAATAACATCTCGGGCATGGAAGGAACCGGACACGGTGGAGCCTATCCCTAAGTGCCCTGATAAAGTCCTTAGCCCCCCTTCAGACAGGACATGTTGGAACAAAGGTTCCCCGGTTAATGCTATGATAGTGGCAGCTGCCACTAAGAAAGAAGTCACTCAGGAGAGCTGTTCTGTCCATCCTCCTGATTGAGAGTCAAGGGTGTTGGATTGATTCGGGAAGCAGGTCTACACTTCAGCCACTAACTCAGTAAGAGCGGTGAATTATGTGGCACTTGTGATTCGGCTGCAGTGAGACCTAGTGAAGGAGATCACTGAGTCGATCCCTGAGTCCATGTCGGGGGGAGACAAGAAGACATCTTCCGCCCGTATGGCCAATCTGAAATCAGTCAATAACACCTCCATATGTCTCCTGTCCCATGCTACCGAGGGAGCCATTAGTGCAATTGGTACAGGCATTGCCATCAGGTGATACCCCTGGCTCCGGCTTTGTCATTTCTCAGAACCCTTCAAGGCGTCATTTACCAATGCCCCGTAAGACGGTTCCTCCCTGTTTGGGAAGTCAGTACACAAGACTTTGGTCCAGAGTGAGAAGGACGGGAAGACACTGCCTGCCATTGGATCCGCTTCTCTACCCCTCAAAGATCCTTTTCTAGGAATCAGCAAGGGGCTAAGAAGTTGTGGTTCCGGAAGTCTCAGGTGTTTTCCCAGAACACTCAGGATTTACCATCCCCCAGAGGCAGAGGAGCTTTTGATAGACGCCACCCTAGTCGCAGAGGGGGTCCGAGAAATTACGGGTCTCGATAACATTCTCGGATAGATGTGCACATGAGCCCTGAAGGACTGCCTGACTGCTCTTCTCTGGAGGCAGTCGGGGGCCAGTTATCATTACATCCAGTGGAATGAGAGTCCATAACAACAGATCACTGGGCTTTGCAGATCATATCCAGAGGCTATTCAGTCCCGTTCCTCGATCCACCCCATACACTCAAACACTTCCTGAACACCTCAACTGCGCAAAGGGAGGAAGCAGCACTAGAAATAGATAAGCTGCTAGTAAAATGAGTCATCTAACCTGTCCCCCTTGACCAATCCTGACCAGGCATTTATTCCATGTTCTTTTTAGTGCCAAGAAAACAGGGGACCTAAGACCCATTTTGGATCTTTCCACTTTGAACTTGTCAGTGGCCAAGGCGAAATTCCGGATGGTCACACTTCAGTCCATCCTTCCCTACCTGCAGGCGAACAACTGGATGTGCTCAATCGACCTCAAGAACGCATACTACCATATCAAGATGGACAGGCACTCTCTGAGGTCTCTATGCTTCTGGCTAGGAGCCAATCATTATCGCTTCAGAGCCTTTCCCTTTGGTCTCACCACATCCCCCAGGGTGTTCACCAAGGTGATGGCAGTATTAGTAGCTAACCTGAGGATTCAGGGTATTCAGGTCTTCCCTTACCTGGACAATTGGCTCTTCACTGCCCTTTCCAAGCATCAACATAGTCAAGCCAGGGATTACTTCCTCTTTCTAGCACAGAGGGCACCACCATCAATCTTAACAAATCATCGCTGACCCCTGTTCAGGTCTTAGATTTCATTGAGGTTCAGTTGAACACTATCCAGATGGAAGTTTTCCTCACCCCAGACAGGATACACAGCCTGAAGCTACACGCTGTGTACGTCCTTCAAGCCCAATCTCCGACAGCAAAAATAGTACTGAGGGCATTGAGGTCTATGGCGGCCACAGTCAACCTGCTACCCTTAGCCCACCTTCACATGCAGATTCTTCAGTGGACTCTTGCCGTTCAGTAGTCTCTATTAGCTCTGCCATTGTCTCACCCTGTACAAATCTTCCACATGTGCAGGGACTCTCTTCAGTGGTGGATTCATTCCCTGGATCTAGTCAGGGGATGTCCATTTCTCCCATCCTTTCCCAAGACCATGGTGACCACGGACACCTCCCAGATAGGGTAGGGGGGCATTGCTCGGGAAGGACAGTTCAAGGCACATGGTCCCCATCCAAGACCAGTTTGCATATCAACGTCATGGAGATGAGGACTGTGTTTCTAGCGTTGCAGACCCTTCATGCCCATCTTCCTTTAGGGATGGTTGGTATCCAGACAATTTGTCAGTGGTCTGGTACATTGACAAACAGAGGGGAACCAGATCTTGCACCCTTTATCGCAAAGACATGAGAGTGTGGGAATGGGCAATCTCCACTGGCCATTTTCTGGTGGCAACGCACATTCCGAGACGGTCCAACATTCTAGCAGACAGGCTCAGCAGATCTATCCTGATACCTTACGAGTGGTCTCTGAATCCTTCAGTGGTGGAGCTGATCTTTCTAAAGTAGGGTCGTCCTTGCTGCGATCTGTTCGCATATCCTTCCAATGTGAAATTCAGTGAGTTCTTCGCTCTGAACCCCCCTTAGAGGGAAACCCCCAGAGATACTCTGATTCATGCTTGGGCTCCTAGTCTTCTTTATGCCTATCCTTGCCCTTGATATCAAAGTTACTTTAGAAAGCTTGCGGGTTGGGGAGCGTGGTGATCCTCATTGCCCCATTCTGGCCTCGCCAAGTCTGGTTTCCCTCTCTATGGTCTCATCTAGTAGATCCACCATGGACGTTGGATCCACTTCAGGATCTCATTTCTCATCCCTGGGGGATTCCTCACCCAGACCTGGACAGTCTGAAGCTCACAGCTATGCTTCTCCAGTTCCCATGATTATTAGGACTCCTGGTTTATCTTCTCCTGTTAAAACCATTTTGGTGGCAGCTCACAAGTCTTCCACTAGAAGGGTATACTATAGCAAGTGTAAATGTTTTTCTGTATGGGCCTTGCAGCGTGCATTGGATCCCTTTACTGCTCCAGTGTCTGTGGTATTGGAATTCTTGGCGGGGATTTTTCAGCAAGGTGCCAGTTCCTTTACTGTCATCCAATTGGCCGCAATTTCTTATTTTCATGTGGGGGAAAACATGACTTCATTGGCCTCTTCTAAACTTTGCAAGACCTTCCTTAAGAGTACCTTTCTTCTGAGATCCCTGTTGAAAACTCCTACGCCTCTGTGGGACCTTACATTAGTGCTTCAGGCTTTAGTCTTGCCCCTTTGAACCTGCAGCTTCGGTAGATTTACAGTATCGGTCTTGGAAGACTGCCTTTTTAGTTGCCATTGTTTCTGCTACGAGAGTGTCAGAACTTCAAGCACTATTGATCAAGGTTCCTTATATGATTTTTCATAAGGATAGAGTGTCTTTGTGTAGTAACCCATCTTTTCTCCCCAAGATAGAGTCAGAAGCCAGTATTAATCAGACAATCAATCTTCCAGTCTTTTTTCCAAATTTTCAAAATAAGGGAGAACATAAATTATATTTGCTGGATGTGAATAGACTATGGTTCTGCTTGCACAGGACAAAAGCTTTTCGTAAATCTGACCAGCTGTTTGTTTCTTACTCAAAACCCTTTTTAGGGAAACCAATCTCCAAGGTTACGATTGCCCATTGGATTTGCCAATGCATTATTCGGGTGTACTCTGTCAGGGGAATTTCCCGCCAGTTCAGGTAAAAGCGCATTCTACCAGATTTATGGCTACTTCAGCAGCCTTTTGGTCCAGGGTGTCACTGGATGATATCTGTTCTGCAGCTACTTGGTCCTCATCTCATACCTTCATCACTTATTATAAATTGGACATTGTATCCAGGAACAGGGCATCTTTTGGCTCCACCGTGCTATGGAATATCCTTCCATGAGGGCCTCCCAGGTGTATAGTAGCTGGGGACTCTGTCCCACAGGTTGAAGATCAAATGAAGTCAACTACTTCAGATAAAGAAGTTATGTACTCACCATAACATTCCATCTGAGTAGTTGTACTTTTTGTCTTCAACCATCCCCCCTCCTTCCCCCAGCCTTGTCACTATTGTCTATATATATGGAATATGCACATCTCAGGAATGTCTTTTGTCATGCTTTGGCTCAGGAATTTTGGGTTGCCAGTAGTGGTAAGGTCTTGTTGGGTCAGGTGTGCGTTATGTGTTGGGCAGCAAAATCTATCTGAAGGATGGTGAGCATTATGGGTAAAGGGAGGAGCTTGAAGCTCAAATCAGATGCTGGATATGCGGCCCTGTCAGATCCAATACGGATCCGTAACCCAGAGGATGAAGACAAATGAAGTACAACTACTCAGATGGAATGTTATGAGTGCATAACTTCTTTTTTTCATTTATATAAATATATGATTGCCTGTGTCAAAAGTGATAATTCAATAAAAATGTTTCTTTTTTAAAAAAGAGAGAGACGCTTGCCCTGATTAAGGCAGTCAACTCAGAACCATCACTGGTCCCCAGGACCTCTCCATGTGCTTACAGGCAATGCCACAGTCGTGTGATACATTAACAAGCAAGGGGGAACCAGGTCGTACCTCCTTTGCAGATTAGCTATGTTATCTTAGGGTATAGTTTTACATCCTACATTCTGTCGGAACAAAATTGTGTGGCTGACAAGCTGAGCAGAACCAGGGCAGACAGTCATGAATGTAAACTAGACCAGGGGAATTTCTAAGATTTGGTCCATCTGTGGGGAGTTCTCAAGACCTCTTTGCCTTCTCTCTGAACAATCAGCTGGCAAAATTCTGTTCCAGAACTCCATGCAAGAAAACAGATGTCTTGTCTTTGGACAAGAATGTTCCTGTTGCCTTTCCACCATTTTCACTAATATATAGGGTTCTGAAGATTCAGAAGGAATCCCTCAGGATCATTGTGTTGACTCCCTTCTGACCCAGACAACCATGGTTCCCCTTCTTTTGGAAATGACCAGCGGCTATTACCACATATTTTTCACAGACTGGATCTACTCACACAAGACCAGGAGTGTTTGACACTCTCCTGCATCAAACATCTTCAGTTAACTGATTGGATGATAGGGACCTAATTCCTGTCAGCCACTTGTTTTCTGAAGACATGCATCAGGTACTAATGCAGGTAAGAAAACCTGCTACTAGATCATATATTAGCAAATGAAAAATGTTTTCTAGTTGGTGCCAACAGCATAACCAGCACCC
Organism: Protopterus annectens; assembly: GCF_019279795.1. Classification (NCBI taxonomy): domain Eukaryota; kingdom Metazoa; phylum Chordata; order Ceratodontiformes; family Protopteridae; genus Protopterus; species Protopterus annectens. The sequence continues at coordinate 1,133,723,871 of NC_056744.1, read as the reverse complement.
ATTCAGGGCTAGTTGTTTTCTGGTTTTACAATATTTTTATGAGTTACACATGACCTTTCTTATTCCTGTATCATGATTAATTTATCTGCCATTTCAGCATGTCTGCCCTTGGATCCTCCTCTTTCAGTGCAATCTCAAATCAAAATGTTCTTAAAAGGGGTTTTGCATAAGAAACCTCCTAGAAAACTGGTGGCCCCCTCCTTGGGATCTTAGTTTTGTGTTAGAGAAGCTAACACTTCCTCCATTTGAATCAGCTAATCTGGGTGATTTGAGGTTCTCAGCATGGAAAATAGTTTTACTGATTGCTCTGGATTTTGCAAGAAGGGTGTCTGATTTGCAGGATCTTACAGTACTCTCTCTCATTTTTCACAGGGACGGGGTTTCTTTAAAAACTAATGCTTCTTTTGTGCCCAGAATTGCATCCAGGTTTACTTTAACCCAAACTATCCATCTCCCCGTTTTCTTTCCTGAACCTAAAAATGAGGGAGAAAGGATATTACATACCTTGGATGTCCACCGACAACTCGGGAACTATCTTGACAGAGCTAAATCTTTGAGATCTTCAGATCAATTATTCATTTCTTGTGAGGGCAAGAAGGGACAGTCTGTGTCAAAACAGACTATTTTCAAATGGTTTCTAAATGGTTTCTATGGCTATTACCTTTTGTTATATACTTGACCCTGCCTTTAATAGATGTGCTATGGTTAAGGCCCCATCCACTTTCATCTGTGGCTTTTTGGAAAAGGTTGGATTCTAGAAGTATTCTAGAAGCTGCTGCTTGGTTCTCTGTACATACTTTTACAAAGCACTATAAGCTTGATTCTTTCTCTAGGTCTAGATTAAGCTTTGTTAAGACCGTTCTCCAGGGGATCCTTGACAGCAGCAGTGAACAGTATGAAGAATATAATACAGTAGTCTAAGCTGAACTTACCATAACAGTAGATGTTCAAATGCTGACTGCTGCAGTAGCCGCTCTCTGCCTCCAACTCCCTTGTTTTTTATGTGTTCAACCTCCCTGTCTGTGCTGGCGGGAAAACTCTGGCATGGATTTGTGCCCAAACTTGTCTTTTAGTCAGCTAAGCTATTGCTGATTGACAGTCTGAGTACATGAAATGTGCCCTGAAGCTTTGGAAGTCCATCAGCTGTTATATCCATGGCAGGATATATCCCGTATAGCTAAGGCTACTGCTGCAGAGATCATTCAAACATTTACTGTTATGGTAAGTTCAACGTACACAAGTGTACTGTCCTATAGATTGTCTGACTTATTTAATAGTTTGAAAGTTTAGCTAACACATACATAAGTATAAATATATAAACACAGATATATAGATATATACAGACATGCATACACACACACACACACACACACACACACACTCACACACACACACACACACACACACACACACACACACACACACACACACACACACACACACACACACACACACACATGCAGTTAGTGACACAGCATTTCATGTATCATCAAATATGGGCACAGAACCAGAAACCTCTGATTTATCCCCTTTAAGCAAAGGTCCAAACACCCTGCAGAAGGTGTTAAACAATTTCCCCGTTTTAGATATAAAAGAAGAAGTGGAAAGCATAATAATGGAGCAAATGCTCAGTTTGTTCAGGAAATGAATTAGATGAAGAATGTAGTCCATTAGCTGTTAAAGTGAATGCACATGGATGTGAGAATGTATTGGGTTTTAATCTCACTGATTAAAATCTGTAGATCTGTGCATGTTTCTGTATTAAGACCTCACTTTTATCTCTTCTTCGTTTATTTCACAGTCAAATTGCTACTGATTTATGACAGTTCTCAAGAATACGTAATTTGAAACCCTTGTATTGTTAGATGGGTCGCTAACTGGCTCACTGATAGAACACATATAGTCAAAATAGGGGAATCCACCTCCAACAGCAGACCTGTAACCAGTGGTGTTCCACAGGGATCAGTCCCAGGACATCTATTGTTTGCAATCTATTTGTCCAAAGTACAAGCAAAAACTAAAGGTTTGTTGCTGACAAAACTTTGCTGATGACTACAAACTGGGAGCGGTCATAGAATCTCCAATTGATGTCAACATCCTACTAGAGGGTCTTACAAAAACAAATGATTGGTCCCAAAGTCTTGGCTGTAAACCCAGTGCAAAAAAATGTATTATCATCCCTTTTGATAAGAGCGAAGTTCCTGCTAACTATCACATCAGTAGCAACACCCTAAGTGCACACAGTGGTGAGAAACTGGGGCACACAGGTTGACAGCAACCTTACCTTTGATCACCATGTCTCCACAGTGGTAAGAAGGGCATTCTATATTGCTTATCTCATAAGTAGTAAGGGTATTGCCTCCAGGAAAAAGAAGTTATAACCTTCCTGTACTCTTCCCTCAGCAGGCCAATAATTGAGTACAACGCCCCTTTTGGTAGGTACCTTTCCAAGCACCTGCAGCAATTGGAGAGACCACAAAAGTTCCTCACAAGGAAAATTCAAGGTCTTCAGCATCTGTCCTATGTGGATCATTTGAAATCATTGTCACCTTATTCTGTTTCATACAGACTGCTCAGAGGCAATCTCTGACCCTGTTTTATTGGAAATGCTGCACTTCCGCAAGTCAAATGGTGCATGGGCTACTCGCTCTAAAGACCTTTACCTCTTATGTGACATTAATAGAATTTGCAGGAGGGACAGATTGTCTGCCAGAGGTTACCACACCTTTGGAACAGACCCACACTTCATGCCAAACAGAGGACGTCATTGGCCCTCTTCACACGCAGTCTGGACGATTGGATGGGTAACCATAAAATCATCCCAGGGGTTCCACCTGTGTCCCTGTTGGACAGGGGCAATAGGTGCTGATTGTGAAAATTAAGGGTAGAACTTGGCAAGGCTTGTAAGTGCCCTAGTGCCATTAGCTAACTTCCTATGATCCTATGAAATATTGGCATAGCATTTGTGTGAAAGTAAATAAAAATGAAGACTGAGATTTTCCATCTTTCTTTTTTAAGATGTCTTCTTTTATAGGGTCATAGGTACTTACTAGGCTATTTGATCTTTGAGGATTTTTAGAATCCTAACCATACATTCCCATGAACTTTTTAATCCTTATGTTTTAAGTAGGAATAACCAAGAGATGAGCATAACATTTGTATTTTGCCCCTATCTGTAAAGACAAGGGTGCTAAACCAGGTGTGAATCTGCAGTTTTCCATCCATATGTCCAGATTACATTTAAATAGTGGAAGAGAAGTACTCTGCTTTATGTGGAGAGGAAGACTATTCCCAAAAAGTGATGCATCTCTGTTCCTCCAACATGTTCTATTTATGTTGCAAAAGTGATTCAGATCACATGTATGAGTGTTTATGGCCCTTTTGGTCTTACAAATGTGTAGTACATCTGATAGGATAGGATCTGTTGAGGCACTGTACACAAGGCAGGGATCGGTCCTCAGTAGCCTGTATGACAACAAGAAGGACAATGCTTTTAAAAGGTCTGTATAGGTTTTTATGATTTAGACCCTTGATTTTCGTAGTAAGAAAGGTTTGTAGGCATTTGGGCTGTTTCAAATGTATGGATAGGTATATACCAAAGGATGCATTGCACTCAGTGAATGTCCTGATGAGTGTGGAATGATCACATCAGTGGACCTGGACACCATACCTTTAATAATAAGCTGTGCAATGAAAAAGTGCTTTCTTACAGTACATGGTATACATGGTAATCAAAGGACATTTGGTTGTCTGCATAGGTTCCCAGGTTTCTAACTGCTGAATCAATTTTCAGGGGTGTAATAGTAATATGGACTTCTAACCTGCCAGAGTATACAGTCATACATTTCTTGGCATTCAGTTTTAGTGCATAGCCTCAGAAATTATCAGTAACTTATGAGTAATATGTAAATATAAATCTTGAAAAGGGCAGGGTAATTTTTAATACCGAATGGAGTTGATGGCTAAGCTTAGATTGGCCCACAAGAGCAGATAGCCTATTATTCACCTATGAACCTTTGAACCTATGAGCATGACATTAGCTTTTGATTTGGGAAGGACCCTCCTGGAGGATCTTGGTGTCCTGTTTGGCAGTTTATGATGGCACCAGGTTTACACTCATGTAGAGACTTGGTCAGCCATTATCCCTTAATAGTAGCTTTGACCTCTGAGAAGAAAATACCAAAGAGGAGTGGCCCGAGAATGGAATCTTGGGGTACACTGCTAATAACAAATCTTTTGGAGGGGATGGAACAACCCACACTCATTTCCTGGGTTCTCTTTGTGAGCCAGTTTGCTGTCCAACAAGTTAAATAGGGATTAACATTTAGCTGGGATAATTTATCTACAATACTTGAGTGTTGTTTTGTTGAATGCCTTTACAAGGTCTAGATATGCAGTGTTTACTAATTTGCCCTAATCAATTGCTTCACTAACCTCCTCAGAGAAGTCAGCCAGGTTAAGTAGGCAGGATCCACCCTTAAATCTGAAATGACTTAGTTTGAGAGTTCGCAGGTTACCTATATCCTTATTTATTAATTCTGTAGTGTAATTTCCCAGGTTTGTTGATGCCCCACCTTTGTGCAGAGGGATGACAGTTGTGCTGTATATGTTTATTGCAAAGCTTGTGTGGATGCTGAGACTGAATAGCCCCTGTAAGGGGTTTGCCAAAGCTTGGTACAGGCTAGATGGTAAGCAGCCAGGTATATCTGATAGTAACCTTTTACCACAAATAGGTCATTGATCCAGCAAACTTATTTAAGAACAAAATTGATGAATTTTTATAATGTTCAGCGGAAATAGGGACTACTAGCCCACAAGTAAGTTTTGTATTGATGGTAAATGAACCTTTACCCCCTAACTTCTATATTTTGCCACACCTCTGACAGAGCTCTAGTATCGGGTATTGGCTCACTGAACCATTATTTTTTGTTTTATCAAAATGTTTGAAATTATTGTTGTTATTGATTGAATGTAGATTAAAAGATGCCACTCAATTCCTGCATGAATTGGAAGGTATTACTATACCGGTTTTGGTGTGTGTGTGTATATGTTGACCCTGCAATGGCTCTATAGTACTATTTCCCCATGAGGAAGTGTTAAAAACAATGCATTACTTTTTAGAGAGGTCAGAATTGTGTACTGGCGAGAGACACTTGAATTGATTTTATCTAAAATGTGTTTTTTGTCTTGTATATCACAGATACAGCTTTGTTAGGTGCCCTGTCTTGGTTCTACAAGCAAGCAATTACTCCAACCTAAGTTACATCCTTCCATGTTCCCTTTCATTTTCACTCTTTTGTGCTTGATTTTGAGAATTTCAAGAAGTCTGACATATGCTTTTTGTTAACTTCTGATACTTTTTAGAAGCTAAAAATGGGAGCATTGATGTGCTAATCTTTTTATGGTTTTGTAAGAATATGATCGTTAAACTTGTTTCAAATAACCACTCATTTAATGTACGGCTGGTCTGATTACCAGGAATATTATTTTAGTGTGCCATGCATGATGTCTGCCCTCCCATTTGACTCAGTATTAGGAAAATAATGGCAATAAAATGTCTTCACCAAAAATAAGCTTTTTACTGTACTGAATGTTATTTGCAAGTGAGTGGAACAATAATAGGTGTATCGTTTACCCTGATGTATGCAGACTTCTTCATCAGCTATTTAGGAAATCACTGCATTTTGGATAAACATTACATCACACTTCTTAAGATTATAATATAGAAAAAGCATCTTGATGATTGTTGATTAATTTGAGAAGGCGATGTAAATGAATTTATCACCTTCCTTTATGGTAACAAATTTAAAATAGGTTTTACAGCTTTGTATGATTTGTGGAAAAAAAATTCCTTATGTTACTGTTAGAAAGGGACAGGATGGAGAATGTTTTCCGTGGTTTACCAGATGTCTTTTAATAAAAATTCATTATTAGCAGCAAAGGATCGTCATCCATATTATTAATAGTATCACAATTCAGAACTTCTGAGAATTAAAATAATTTGTATTGCTGATTCAGTATTCAGTCTGAGGCAGATAATTTTAGTAGATTGAGAGTGGGGGATATAATTCTCTGAATGCTGATAAAGCATGGAGAGGTTGGAAATTTGGGTAAAGTTTTGCTAGGCAACAAATTGGACTAGAGAAGCCCTTTTGAGATTTACAGTGACATTGTACTAATAACATTAGAATTAAAGCAATTTGGCAAATGCATTGACCCATTCTAAAAAAGTGATTTTTTGGATGATGTAATAGCAGGCAGTTGTTCAGTGATTTACAGGAAATGAAAAAAAACTTGAGACAGTATTTTACATATTTTAAGAGGGACTTTGGGATGAATACAGATATATCCAGGAATATCAAGGGAGGTTGTGAGCTTGTGGAAGATGTACCTATGGTGATTATATTGGTAAAACCAATGTTTTAAGTCTATAAATATCCCAAGGATTTTTTTAGATTAGACAATATATCACTTGATGGCAGTTGGGTGATTTTTTGGCAGTGTGTACGTGTGGGAAATATAGAGCAAACTTGCTGCATCTGGAAAAGTAAAATTACATTGTATCTTAGTTATGCTGACAGGATAGGAGTGTCCTTTTTATGCACTCTGTTGTCCACAGAGGGGATATTTTTTTCCTTTATTGGCATTCATAGAATGTAGAAAGTCTATCCTTTTGTTATAGAGATAACCTCTTAGATATTAAAGAAGATGGATTATGTATTTAGGTTTTTTTTTACCTTGATTGACTGAAGAGCTCTATAGGTAGATATGTTAACTATTTAATTGTTGAATCTCCTTTCATTTTTCTTAACTGTGGTTAAGGGACGCATAAACATCATTGTAAGGTGGAAGACTATTTATTATTGTCATGCACTTATTTTAATAGGTGCTTAGTATGCAGTCAGTAGAGTTTTATTTATGTAAAATGTTTATGCATGTATGCTACAGCATTGTGAAAGCACAGTTAGTGAAACCAGGGGCTTAATGTAGTTTTGTTGATGGTTTACAGAGTAAAGCACTGACTTCATGAGTTGCTGGAGTTTTTTGGAGTGACATATATTCATGTATAAACAAATTTAGGATCTTTATCAAATCATTAGTGTCCAGGTACATAGAGATCCACTACATTGAAAGGAATGTTTTCTGTCAAACCAATTGAATAACATTAAATCACAAAAAATAGCCAAACAATTTTTTTTTGTAAATGCAGCTACATTACAATGTGCTGCACTTCGTCATTTAGCTTGCAACATATGATCAAATAAAATTCAGCTGAATGCTGCACATTATGCTTTTACTAAAATCACACTTAAAGAAAAAAAAAACGTGGTGACATTATCTGTTGTGTGAAATGGGAATTGTAGCTTTAACTGTGTTATATCTTGAAATTTTCTCAAAAAGTAGTCGGCTATAAATGATTGTATCATCTAGAATAATGCAAAGATAATTACAGTTTTCAGTGTATAAAATGATGTAGCCTGAAAGACGCAAATCAGTTAGTCAGTTTCTCAGTTGGAGGTTCAGGATGAGTCAGATCAGGAGCTTTGACTGAAAAATCCTGGTTCCTGGAGTTGGGTAGTTCAGTCGTGTTTTATGGTAGAATTAGCCTGAAACAGGTTCAGGTGAATTGTTTGTGACACTGAAAGGGTGGGCTGGTTAAGGTCTGTTGCTGTGACTTTTAATACAGCTTGTTTGTTGGAGGGGCTCTGAGAGACTAAACCTGAGTGGTGGAGATACCCTTAAGGACTGTAAACCTGAAACAGGTTACTGTGAATATTTTTTGTAGTTGTGGAACATGTAGTTTGAAAAGCCAAGTGAACTACTTTATATTTGTTTTTTCACGTAGTGTGACCTTAGATATTCTGTCTACCTAAAGGTTTGAGATTGGTCACCACCAGGTATCTGATTGGTAAACAAAACTCCTTAACATGACTCAAACTCCTGCCGTGTCTCCAACAATGCAGCACCCTCTCCTTCCATACCAGATCTCATTTGCCTCCAGTTGCATGCAGACACAATCTCTCCAACTTGAGTGCTTCAAGTAATTAAAGGTAATTTACTTATTTTTTCTTCTACATCTTCCCATCAAAAATGTACTTTGTAGCTTAGGGCTACCCATCTTAATACTTGCTAAGGTGTTTTAAATCATATTTTCCTGTTTTTTTCTCTTCTCACTCCTGATTAGGTATTCTGGGTGTAACTTAAGAGAAGTTATAAGTGGTACTTTTTTCAGTACAAGTTTACTTTCTTAGAGTGTTAGTCAGTAATGTGAATTCTTAAAAAATGCTGCCTGGTTTTCTTAACGAGTGAAATAGTACTTAGTGTTGTACCTTTTGCAGTGCTTGATTAACTATGGACAAAGGTCTGTATGTTTTGAAAGTGTGGCCACAAGATCGCAAACTTAGGATACCCATGAGTTCTGTGTACTGTGCTTGGTGCCAGATCAAGTTAAGGAACCATGTGATGTATGCAAGGCCTTTTGCCACCAAACATTAAAAGAAAGGAGGAACAGACTTATCCTTTTAGGGATTTCTGCCATCACAGAACTTAAAACAACAGGATAGGGAAAGCATGGAAAAGAGAAAAGGGCAGAAGAGGACAGGCCAACCATAGGTTCATAGGCTGGTACTAGGCTATCGGCCCTAGGGCCTATACAAGCCTAGCCAAACAATTCCCCAGGATATTTCTTCACACAATATTTACTTCCCTGGACCCCTGGATAAACAGCCATGCAGGTCTCGAACCCAGGACCCTATACACCATAGTCACAGTAGTTAACCACCAAGCCATCACAGAGGTTTTTCACTCCCATGGTACTAGGAGTGAGTCAACTAGTAAAACCCTCCCAGCCTTCTCCTCAGTCTAGGGTGGAATCTCTTCAAGCAAAATGTCTTCACAGGGTTCCTTTTGAAACCTCCACTTTGGTAGTTTTGCAGGTAGAGGTGCTGCTGTTCTGGGATCCTTCTCTGAGATAGAGAGGAGGGAGTTTTTCCTCAGAGAAGGATTTCTCAATATTTTTGACTCTTCCCCTCCCCCTCCTTTTTTTTTTTTTTTTTTTTTTAAGTACTGTCCACTAGTAAGGTCTGTCAACATGGAGCACATGATTGGCTGATATTATTTACATGCCCTCATTTTTTTTTTTTATTTTATTTTTTTTAGGGGGGCAGGGAAGACCCCCTTGGCATCGACATCAACATCTCAGGCTGTTTCCTCAGACCGTGTTTTGGCAGTAGGAGTATTAGATTATTCTGTTCTTTTGGTGCATGTTCCATCATTATCAAGAAAGGTAGGCCCTTTGTGCCACTCATGACCCCCCATTCCCTCAATGGCAAGAATGACTAGGTACTGAGAGGTCAGCATCAAGGGCTTGACCGCACTGGGGCATGTTACCTTATATGAGTCTTTGGTGTTTGACTTACTGGTGCCAAAGTGAAACTTGGGGCCATCTGTAACCTCCGAGTCAAAGTATCTGTGTACAAGAACTTGTGCTCCAGGACCTTTAGTGTACATTTCAGCTTTGGTGCCTGTTTTGGTAGGTCCAGCATGCATGATATTAACATTTGACTACTAGGAAAAATTAAATGTGAAGTTGTTTAATCTCGCCATCATTCTTACTGATGGGTTTGGGGGCAATCATCGGCTCTGATTTGGCCAAATAGCAAAGCTCAAGGTCTCAAACAGCTCGAGGCCAAAGCCCTATCCCACAATGCACCACTACATTCCCCAGATCTAGTTTGCCACTGCAACTGATCGGGTGTCTATAGCTCTTGGCCATTGGAGAGATAAGTTTTGTGATTTTCAGAAAAAATTTTAGAAAAGTTTCATTGCTTTGTTAGATAGATAGATTAATACATTGTGCTGTTTTCTGTTATCCGTTTTTCAGATTTTTTTTCATAGTTAATGGATAGCCCTTTTTCTCTCTCTCTTGTTTGGCTTGGCCCTGTTTTTTCTGGTTGCTCTATCCCAAGCCGAGTTAGACTTTGCAGTTTTTGGTACAATTTTTTGTTTGTTAGCCGGTTAAGCTTTTGACCGTTTTTTGGCCTTTTTGTTTCCTTAGCCTGTAAGGCTTCTTGTACAGCTTAGAGTTAGCTGCCTTCATATACTTTAGTTGGTTAGGTTTATTTTTGGTTATTGTGGTTTTTGTGTGCTACTTACTTTAATATGTCAGAAAAGGGTAAATCTGGTTTTAAGAGGTGCCCAAAATGTGACCAAAAGATGTCTATTACAGATGGGCACTCTACATGTGTGTACTGTTTGGGTGAGGTACACTTGCAAGAGGTCTGTGCTATTTGTCATGGCTTTAGTTCCAGGCTGCTAGCCGAGAGGAAGCGCAAGTTTGTGGACTGGGGGTTAATCAAGTCAACTTTTCAATCCGACCTGGATTCGGCTCCCAGTCAACCAAAACCCTTCTCTCCAGCCTCGTCATCTGGGCCGGCTCCGAAGGGCTCTTCAGTGTCGAAGACTACAAAAAAGGCTACTGTCTCGGCTCCAGTGTCATTGGAGCCAACCGTTCATGTTGCTGGTAGGAGCCGGTCCCCAGACTTGGAACCAGTATCTCCAATGTTGAAGTCCCCGATTCTGGGGTCACTGGCTCCGTTGGTGGTCTCCTTTCGGGCTTCCAGACTTTCGGATTCGGACGTGGACCGAGTGGTGCAGAGACTTTTACAGGATCCGGCGCTTGCTCAAATTCTGTGGGTTTCAGCTCCAGCTGCTTCGGAACTGACAAAAAGTCTGCTCCTGTTGTTGTTGTTGCTCCTCCTTCGACTCAAATCAAGACTTCGGAGCCGGAGGGGGCCATTCAGTCATTGGTGGAACCATCGGTGCCAACACTCACTTCTGACATGTCGATACCGATCACCCTGATATCCTCTGCTCCAGCGGTGGAATCTGGGAGCCGACATTCTCCTGTCGGTTCGGGGGGGGTCGAACTGATACGTCGGTTTCGACTCTTCCTCTTGGGGCTTCGGCACAGATGAGTTTGGCTCCTACCTCGGGCTCGGAGCCAGCAGTTCTGGCATGGGAGGAGTCCTCTGTGTCTTTGGACCCGAGTGCTTCTTTGCATCGGAGCCGTGGGGCTTTCAATGCCATGAGGTGGGCTTTGTCCCCTCGGACTTCCGCAACTTCTGACATGGCCACATCCTCCTGGAAGGCGCCTGCTTATTCTCCGTTTCCACAGGTTCACCGTAAGCACAGGGACCCAGAGCCTTAAGATGCCCCTTTGAGGGAACCTTGCTTTTCTGAGACCTCCACAGAGATTCTCACTGAGGAGATCACTCGGAAGAGGTTATGTAACAGGAGACGTAGATTCCCCTCAGGAATCCATCACGTCGGACACCGATTTGGAGGAATCAGAAGGGTTAAGGTCCCCCTCTAAAGATATTTCCTTGGGGGATATCCTTGAGATCCTTAAGCAGAGGGGAGACTGGCAGTCCCAAATCCCTACTGAGGACGAATCGGTGCTCCTGAAGGCTTTTGGATCCCAACACTCCACCTCTTGGGTGTCTCTGCCCTTTGATGAGTTAATGGATCTTTTATCTCAGAAGGCGTGGGAGTCACCAGATTCTATGGAGCCTGTTCCTAGAAGGCCAAACAAGTACATATCAGCACCCCAAGACAAGGCCTTTTTATCTAAACCCATACCTGTTGATGCCATGGTGGTGGCGGCAGCCACTAAAAAGGAGATGTCGGAGACTTCTACGTCTGTCCATCCTCCTACTAGAGATCTAGGATAATGGACAGATTCAGGAAGCGCATGTTCCAGTTCTATGACCTTTGCACTTCGGTCATTGAACTACCTGACTCACTTCACACGTCTACAAAGAGATCTCCTCAAGGAGCTTGGAGATACTTTCCAGGGTGCAGTAGCCGACTCGGTGGCGGACAAGGTGACGTCTCAGCTTGCTACTCTCAATTCAGTTGTAAACTCGTCCACGTGCCTCGTGTCTTACGCAGCTGATGGAACAAGTAGAGCTCCGGGTACAGGAATTGCTCTGTGGAGACATTCAGGGATGCGCTTATGTTCTTTTGTGGAACCTTTTAAGTCGTCGTTTGTGAATGCCCCTTTTGATGGTTCCTCTTTATTTGGACCAAAAGTCAAAGAGACCCTCACCAGATGTGAGCAGGACTGTAAGGCTCTGTCTGCCATTGGAGTCCGTTTTTCTACCCCTACTAGACCTTATCCAAAAGGTCAACGAGGTGGGAAAATGTGGCTCCATAAGACCCAAGGAGCCTTTCCAAACTCATAAGGTGAAGCCTCCTCCAGGGGCAGAGGGGGAGGCAATGGTGAAAGATGACGCCCACGTGGCAGAGGGGGTCCGCAGAATCAGGGTGACAGGTATCAGTTCCTTGGCAAACCCTATCAGCGCTCCTGAAAGGAGGCCCAACTTCCTGCTCTGGAGGCAGTTGATGGACATTTGTCTTTGTACCTAGGCACCTGGCTAAATATCTCAGAAGACTGATGGGTACAAAGCATTATATCCAGAGGATATACCATCCCTTTTCACTCTTACCCCAGGCCAACAAAAGGAATCCCAGACGTTTCACCCAGTCTAAGGGATGTAGCATCTGTAGAGGTCCAGAAACTATTGCAAAAGAGAGTCATCCAGCCAATCCCAGCAGACCAGCAAGGATCTGGAACTTACTCAAGGTTCTTTTTGGTACCAAAGAAGACAGGACTGGAGACCTATTCTGGACCTCAGCAGGCTCAACAAATATATGGTGAAGACGAAGTTCTGGATGGTCACGCTTCAGTCCATTCTCTCATTTTTAGGGAAGGACGATTGGATGTGCTCTATTGATCTCCAGGATGTGCACTACCATATCAAAATGGCCAGGCTATCCAGGAATCATCTGCACTTCCAGCTGGGAGCCAGTCATTTCCATTTTCGGGCACTGCCTTTTGGTCTCACTACAGCCCCCAGAGTGTTCACCAAATGCATGGCAGTGGTCATGGCTCACTTGAGACATTCAGGAATCCATGTGTTTCCATACTTGGATGACTGGCTCCTTACTGCCCCCACCAGGCATCAGCTTAGTCGGGCAAGGGACGCTACCAGGGATCTATGTTCACAGCTGGGCATTATGATAAATTTAGAAAAGTCTGGTTTATTGTTGTCGCAGTGTACAGTCTTTAAAGGAACAGACTTAGACACGGTCAGCATGTCCCTGAAGCTTCCTCCCGAAAGACTGATTGTCCTCCAACAACAGATTGTGAATCTCCTGTCAAAGTGAAAAGTACCAGCATCACAGATTCTCAGAATGCTTGCCACTATGGCAGCAGCGATTATTGCAATACCCCTTGCGAGATTCCACATGCGCATACTTCAGTGGCTGCTATTCATGCAATGGACCTTTCAGGAATTACCCTTGAATCATCTAGTCTTGATTACCAACTCTTGCAAGAAAGACCTTCACTGGTGGCTAACGTCGGACACAGTGACTATGGGCTGCCCACTTGTTCTTCCACCTCCAATCGTGACGGTAACCACGGACGCCTCCCTGATCGGGTGGGGGCACATTATCAGGGACAGACAGCCCAAGGTACTTGGCAAGCTCACGAGGCTCATTTATACATAAAAGTCCTGGAGATGAGAGTGGTTCTTCTAGTGCTGCAGGCCTTTCAAGGACTCTTCCCCTTGGCATGATTGCAATCCAGTCGGACAACATGTCAGTAGTCTGGTACATCAACAAACAAGGAGGAACCAAATCCTACCCCCTATGTCGAGAGGCTCTGAGATTATGGAATTGGGCAGAGTCCACCCAGCATTTTCTGATTGCAATGCACATCCCGGGGAGAACCAGCGTAATAGCGGACAGGCTCAGCAGAGCTATTCTGCTACCTCACGAGTGTTCTGTCAAGAACGAAATAGCAGAAATGATTTTCTGCAGATGGGGCCATCCTTGTTGCAACCTTTTTGCCACCTCCACAAACACCAAGTGCAGCAACTACTTTGCCCTTATCCCTCAACAGGGACAATCCTCGAGGGATGCACTTGTCCATGATTGGCCTCCGGGACTCCTTTATGCTTTTCCCCCCTTTCCACTGATTCTCAAAGTTTTGCAGAAAGCCAATTTTCTGGGCAGAATACTTATCTTAATTGCCCCATATTAGCCTCATCAAATTTGGTTCCCCTTTCTGAAGCCTTATCTACTAGAGGAGCCTTGGATCCTGGACCCAGTGCCGGATCTGTTGACCCACTCGTCAGGAGCTCTTCATCCCTCTCTTCAGTCCATCAAACTGACAGCTTGGCTGCTCCAATTCCCAGAATAGCCAGGTTCCAGAATTTATCAGAAGAAGTGCGACATATCCTATTGTCATCTCACAAATATTCGACTAGAAAACTTTAGCTCAGTAAGTGGAAAAGGTTTTCCATCTGTACACACCAGAATATCATTGACCCTTTCCAGGCGTCCATATCAGATATACTGGAATTTCTAACAAAACTGTTTAATGAGGGAGCTGCAGCAGCGACCATTCAAGTCCTGCTCGCTGCTATTTCTAATTTTCATTTAGGTGCATCCGAAAATGGTATCATGTCTCATAAGCTGGCTAAAGCCTTTTGAAGGGCAGAATGCACTTAAAACCACCGATCAGATCTCCTACTACTCCCTGGAACTTAAATCTAATCTTATCCAAAATTATTCTTCTGCCCTTTGAACCTGCCTCTTCTTGTAAGCTGAAGTATTTTTCTTGGAAGACCATTTTCTTGGTGGCCATTACATCGACACGCAGAATTTCAGAGCTACAAGCCCTTTCCACTAAGCCACCTTATCTGATATTTCGTAAAGATAGGGTTTCCCTCAGGACGAATCCATCATTTCTACCCAAAGTATGTTCGGAATTCACTCTGAATCAGACGATTGAATTGCCCGTTTTCTTTCCCAACCATTTAAACCAGTTGGAGTATATGCTTCACAAACTTGACGTGCATCGACAACTTAATTTTTATTTGGACAGAACAAAAGATCTCAGAAGGGCTGATCAGCTGTCTCCTTCTCAGATTCAAGAAAAAGTACACCTGTCTTCAAAACTACCTTATCGAAATGGCTCTCTGATTGTATCTCCTTTATCTACGGTGAAGCAGGTATTGCATTACATAATAAGGTCAAGGCTCATTCTACAAGGGCAGTTTCTACCTCTGCAGCCTTCTTGACCAGGTTACCTATAAGATTCTCTTTGTGTAGCTGCCACCTGGTCAAATCCGCATACCTTTATATCTAATTACAAAGTGGACAAGGCCTCTAGGGACAGAGCTTCATTTGGATCTGCTGTCCTTAAACAGGTACTCCCGTGAGCCACCCAAGATTGCGGTGCTGGGGACGCTACCCATCATTAAGAATGAAGGCGAGATTAAACAACTTCACATTAAGAAGTTATGTATTTACCATAACATTCCATGTGAGTTGTTACTCTCGCCTTCAGTATTACAACACTTCCTCCTACCCCCTTCCTATGTCTGGAAGCACGAGAGGTTCCACGCTGGGTTTGGTTTTCCTGGAGGGTGTCCTTCTCCCTGGATTTTATGATTTCCTTGAAATTTGGAATAGGTTTCTACACTAGTTGGCAGCAAACAAGATCTGGGGAATGTAGTGGTGCATTGTGGGATAGGGCTTTGGCCACGAGCTGTTTGAGGCCTCAAGCTTTGCTATTTGGCCGAATCAGAGCCGACAATTGGCTCCGAACCCATCAGTAAAAATGAAGGCGAGAATAACAACTCACATGGAACATTATGGTAGGTGCATATAACTTCTTATTTTTCTTCCCAGACTGTCAGAGCAGACGATCACTGATTTCCGCTCCACTCCTCAGCACCGTGCAGTTTCCAAACTTTGGCACTAATCATGAGCTCTAGAGACAGAGGGTTCCAAAAAGCCATCAAAGACCCCGACCCTCAGGTGCAGACCCCCTCTTCCTGCCATGTAAAAGACACCCCCATATGCCCAGAAAGACTTTCCAAAAGAGTCTTTCTCACTAGAATCAGACCTTGATGAGGGGAAGAGATTCTCACAGTCTCTTCCAGATGAGGCCAGATTTAGGGAAATATTAGAACTAATGAAGCAGAGGGGTACTTGGTCCATAGACCACCCCCCCAATGAAGAAATTTTGATGGAGGCCTTTCAAAACTGCCTCATATACATCTTGAGTAGTTCCCACTGACTGACCATATGATTGACCTCAAAGCCGTATGTAGGGAGAGGTGAAATTTGGCCACCCCAGGCACAAGCTAGTAGGGATTGCAATCAACAGATGCTGATACTGTATGTAGCAGTACCAGCATTGCTTTATGAAGCTGTGGAGATATCTTGGCTTCACAGATGAATGCCAGTACCTAATTTTTGGTAATAATTGAAGAGCTGACACTCTCATTGTTAATTTTAACAAACTGCTGGTTACATTTGTAGCAAACTACTACTTACAGCTTGGTACAGTTTTAGAAATGAAGTGTGTGTTTTTGTTTTAAATTGTACCTCAACTTCAGGTTGAAGGGGACATCAACCCAGGGAACTGCACAGGGTGCTAGATAACCTAGTTACAGTTCTGATTGACCTGGTCATAGAGCAGGCTTAGAGAGAACCTGATGTCGCTGATTGCATTCTGAGTGAAGCTGAAAAGATAAATTCGACCTCCCAATTACAGACCACATTGGAATAAGATAGCCCTTACGTACTCTGTAGTGGTAGTGGCAGCAATGAACAAAAAGCCCTCTGATGAGAGTGTAGTGGAGCCGTCTACCCAACAGGGTTTCAAAAGTGATTTATCGGATGGGAAAACATGCCTTTTTTCTTCTAGAGAAATTTAGCTGTGCAAACCTTGTAATATTTGAGAAGAACAGTCATCTTGAGTCACAGGTGTCTACTTTGCCGAACATTTCCAGCCTGTCCATGCGGCTCCCACATAATGCAACCCATGAAGTGATCATAGCTGTTGGGACAGGCATCATGATGTGGTACTATACCTGGCTCAGACTTTGTGGAAAACTTTAAGGTGTTGTTCGCCAATACCTCCTCTGATGGGTCCTTACTTTTTGGATCCAAGGTGAAGGAGAAGCTAATTAAGAGTGAGCAAGGACACCACGTCTGCTGTGCAAGTTAAATTTCTAGCCCCCTAGTGGTCCTTATGTGGGATACAAAAATACCCAAAGGATTTATTATACAAAAAATCTCAATGCCAATCTTTTGAACAGTTTCCTGACAGGACTGCAGCAATCACTGGGGGCCCTTCAGTTGACACGTGCTGTAGAAGCAGAGGTCATTCACAGAACCGGGGATTCCACACAACCTTTCAAGGGAAACAATAGCATCTGTGAAAGGTCTTTTCAAAAATTTGTTCCAGCATGTTAGAACAGTCTGCCATTTGAAATTACTGCTTTAGACAGCCTCATCCAGTCCAAGAAAAAAATGGAGCATTGTGTGGCTAGTGAATATAAATGCAATTGCTTCAGAGACATTGGTTACTTCAGATTCTATTGTAACCTACACCTGCATGTATAAAACTCGAAGTTCATCTATTGTGCACATTATTATCTTGTACAATTCATTTTAATTGCAAATATTGTATATAAATTAAGTTTGCTGTTTTATTAACTGTGTAGGTTTGGTTTCTTCTTTTACCTCATTACTGTAATAATTACCTGTCTTAAGTACATTGTCACTTGTTATGCTTTGCATCTTTGTTTTGCCATATGGCCTGGGTAGTGGTTGACAATGATCTTGTACCATTTCACCCACCCATTTATCAAAGTGTAAATAATTAAAACAGACCTGCTCATCTGTCCCCCTCTGGAGACAGTTAAGGGTCATCTCTCTGTGCACCACAAAGTGTGCCTGGCCATCACACAAGACACATATGTCATGGGAAATAATATCCAGAGGCTATAATGTTCCTTTTTTACAATTACCTAGATCATCATACCTACTATCATCAGACATCTCACCCTATCAGAGAGAGGCAGTCAGAAGGCAAGAATCTTCTCTAAAAGAGAGCCATCCAAGATGTCCCACCAGACCAGAGAGGGTCCAAAATATACTCATGATTCTTTTTGGGTCCCAGAAAGACTCAGGATGTCAGACCAGATTTACATCTCAGCCGCCTGAATCTGTATGTTAATTAAAAAAAAAAAAAAAAAAAAAAAAACTTTTAAGATGGCCACAATGTATTCCATCCTTCTGTGTCTACAAGAGGAAGAGAGAATGTCCTCATTGAACCTTCAGGATTCATATCTGCACATCAGAATTGATAAAGCTTTCAGAATTCTAAACTTCTGAATTGGAGCCAGCCATTTTCAGTTCTGTGCCCTTCCATTTCACCCCCTACAACCCCCATAGTGTTCACCAGATGCATGGCAGTGGTTGCATCTCACATGAACCTTCAGGGGATACTTATTTTTTCTTAACTGGCCAAATGGTTCCTAGTCTCTGCCAGAAATTTCTTAGTTCAGCTGTGTCTACTTCTGGAAGTAGTAGTCAATAAGGCAAAAATCACAGTTGACATCATCTCAGAACCACAATTTCATATGATGCTGTTTAGCCATGGTACCCAAATTTGTCAAGACTCTCTCACATCAGAGTACTTTCCTCCCACTGTTGATTATTCATCACCTGCAGACCCACTTAAAAGCCCCACGCCACCCACAGCATTTTGAAAATGCTAGGTCTCCTGGATTCTACCATCAGTCTTTTACCATATTCAAGACACTACATGAGAGTACTACAGTGGACATTGAAAGTACAGTGGACACTTCTAGATGGTAACATAAACATGTTAATTCATCTGTCTAGTATATGCAGGACTCTTACAGTGGTGGCTAATCACCAAGAGCCTGACCACAGGATGCCACTTTGTTCTTCCCTTACCAACTGTCACAGTTACCACAGACACATTGGCTGTGGGATAGGAAGTATTTCATGGGACAGGCAGTCCAGGAAACATTGTCTCAACAAGGAGGCCAATATGCACATCAGTCTTCTGGAGATAAGGGCAGTCATCTTTGCATCGTGGGCCTTCCAGGACCTCTTTCCCCAGTGTGTCATAGCCATCCACATGGACAAAATGGTAGTGGTAGTGTTTATTAACAAAAAATGTGACACCAAATCTTACCACCTTTGTTGAGAGGCCATCGGAGCATGGGAGTGGGTGATATCCTCAAAAGAAAAAAGAAAAAAAAAACCTTTGTTAGCAGTACACATCCCCAGTCAGATTAACTGCTTATCTGAAGCCTAATAAGTACCTTCAACCCAGGGGTGACGCATAAGATCTGTCATTTGGGTCTGTCTGTGGCCATTGGGTCTTCTTTCCATTTTCCTACCATTTTCTCTGATCAGTTATCTACATAAAGCCAATTTGTGCAGAACAACAACTGTTCTTGTAGCCCCATTCTGTCCTCTGTAGCTATGGTTCTCCTTGCTTTGGCCTCACCTCCTCTTCTGGATGCCCTATCTCACCTGTTAGATAGACCTCACCTGGACATATGTCTGACTAGATGGTTTCTCCAGCTCCCTTGGTGGCCAGGGGAAACAGTTTCCCTCATGGGCTATCCAACAAGGATTAGACTTTCTTCAGTTTCTATTCCAGTGGTTTTTCTCTTTGTTTCTTACCTCCCTGTTTGAAGCGGGTTCCAGCTTCTGTAATAATTAAGTATACTTGGCAGCTTTTTTTTTAACTTCTGCTATGGTTTCAATCTGCAGTCACTCATTATCTTAGAAGGTCTGTAAGGCCTTCTTAAAAGGGATCCTCCTCCTCTGCCCTCCACTTAAGGATCTAGTCCCTGTTTGGGATCTTTACTTGGTCCAGGGGTAGCTATCCCATCCTCCATTTGAACTAGCTAGTTCAGCCAATCTCAAATTTCTTTCTTGGACGACCTTCTTTCTAGTAGCTGTTAAGTCAGCCAGAAGAGTATCTGAGCTGCAAACCCTTGCCTCCTACTAGGTCTTTCACAAAGACATATTCTGTCTTCGAACCAGCTCATCCTTCTTGTCTAAGATAGCCTCAGAAGTAAATGTTAACCAAACGTTAACCTTCTGGTATTCTTTCATCAGTATTCTAACAGAGCGGATATCTTCTTTATTGCATTGATCTGCACAGACAGTTGAGAATTTATATACATTGAACATAGCAAAGCAGAAAACATGTTCAATTATCTGTGTCCTTTTACCCTGAAAGAGCAAAAGTAAAAAAAAAAGTATCCAGGATTATCCTGTCCAGTGCTTCTACTTCAGTACTTCAGATCAGTAGCCACTACATCTGCCTTTTTTCAGAAATTCTTCTGTGGATGATATTTGTGCTGCAGTGTCATGGGCTTCACCGTATCCCTTTGCTGGACATTATAAACTGGGTATTATACATAGGTCAAGGTCTTCCTTCTTATCCACCATACTTCATGGTATTCTATCATGCTTCTCAAGATGTTTAGCTAGGCACTCTGTCCCAAATCTTGTAGTGGATGGACTGGATATTGTGCAATACAGTAGTTACCTATCTACCATGATGTTATAGCTTGATTATCCATGTCCATCCACTTCAACAGATCTTTCATTCCCCTTTAAATTGTCTCCTTTTTCTCTTTATAGACATTACAGACTTGTTGAAGCCTGTCAATTCCAATTATTCTTAGCATTTGTTAGTTTGCTGCTTTATCCTGTTTAAAAAAGAAGGCTGGAACAGGACAGTGACACTCTTACAGAGTTGATATTGATCTCTGAGGTGAAGAAAGGCGATCTCAGTCTGGGGTATGGAAGGAGAGGTTGTTCAATGTGGGAGACAGGAGAGGAGCTTGAGCTGTGAAAAGGAGTTCTTTTTGTTAGTCAGACACCTGGTGGTTACCAGTCCCAAACCTCGATGTGGATGGATGTTAATAATCAAAATCCAACATTATGCCAAGTACGTACGTATCTTTGTATATAGTTCTGCACTCAGAGTGTATTTAAAATTTACACTAGTGTTCTGTGCACATGCACTTTGGACAGACTTGTCTTGTCTAAAATAATTTCTTATTGTCCATCTGGTGTGAAGTACATGGACTATTGAGTGAATTTTCCTGTGAAATCTTATTTTCTGGAAGACTTATATTGACTGCTTGCTTCTTTGTTCCTGAAAGTAACTGCTGCATTTTGTTCTGTGCCTGCTACTGTGGAGGAGTTACTAAACCCTTGTAGACTCAGAAGTACAGACCAGTCAGAAACTGGTGCAGCTGGAACAACAGTTAGTGGGTCTGGCAAGTGTGATCACCACCCCCAGAACTTTTCCTTTCTTGAAAAATCTAAACAAAGAACTGAACAAAGAGTTCTGTTTGGTCACCTTTAAAAAGTACATCATTCAGGAAAACTGGGAAAGGACAGATTGTGCCAAGATACTTTCATATCATAAAACATATGAAGCATTAAAAACCTAAATGGACGTGGAGAGGACTGATTACATTGACTATGAAAAACTTAAAAAAAAAAAAAAAAGCTATTGTCTAGAGCTGAAGTCGTTTCTGAAGTTCAGTCTTAAAAAATTTACAACTAGAAATTGAATGTTGACAAACCAGTAAGAGCCCAGGCCCATGGTTTATATTATCTTAAAGCTGTGGTTAGAACCATATGGTAACAGAAAAATGAATGCGTTAGAAATTCTAGCAGTAGATAAATTTAAAAGAACGTTATCTACTAGTATGAGAATGTATGTATGTGTTCCAAAGTGATCTCTGGTACTCTTACAGGTTTAATAGAACAGTTGCAAGTTAATAGCTCATTGTTTAGAACTGACTTGTCTGTTTCTAAGCCTGAAGTTGCAGTAAGAAATGTGCAAACTTCTGTAAAACAAAAAGTAGAAAGTAGTGGGTTAATTTGCTTCAGGTATGGAGGGTTGGGTCATATGGCCAGGTTCTGTTCGACTGCTACTGAAGAGAATGCTAGTAGTACAAATACGAAGGCTGGTATGCGTACTACAAATGAAGCTGTTGCTATGGAATGTGATGAGATTTAAGCTAAGATTATTAAGCCAACATTATGCCATCGTATTACAGCCAAACTAGTAAAGAGTACCATGTTTAGCTCTAAATGGTTTCTGAAAGCATGATTACCTTTTCAAGGTTCTGATGTGTTTTAAGTATAACAACCAAAATGTGTAAGTACTATGTGTTTTCAGTGATAAAAAGGAAATTTCCTTCACACATGTAAAATTTTTAAACAGCTCTAGGAAAACTTTTGCATCCTGTAACTGTGGCTCCTGACTTTGACTTGTGATGTTGTTATAAGAAAACATTTTCCACATTTGAAGGGACTTTGGAAGATTTGGGAGGCTAGAGCATCCATAGATACTGTGTGACAGGCTCACACCCCTAATACGAAAATGTTAAAGCAATAGCTTGATCTACATATCCTGTATAAAAATGAGGGGTTGAACAGGACAGTAACATTCTTACAGAGATGCAGAAGAAACTCAACAGAATGGAATAAGCATAGAATTTACAGTGTGGATGGGTTGGAAACTGGATGTGGTTGGATGGTAAAAAAGGTCCTGTGTAATACCAGGAACCTACCTCGATGATGGAACAACAGAAATCTAATATTTTAGGAAATAATTATTGTACATCTGAAGGTGAACTGATTCAATGCTCTGAAGTTAAAAAAATTACAAGACAGATGTTTGCAGAGGACTTTCAAGATGGCAGCACACTGAGGAGCAGGTTTAGAACTCTCGGGTCTATGTTAGAAGACCGACTGTTTAGGTGATCGAACACCTAAACATCGATCTTCTAATATCGAACCACACAATATCGAAAGTCTCAGAGAAACATGTCCCTCAGCCACAACACAAAAAAAATTACTTTACATGTAAATTAAGGGTTGGAAAGGGGTGTTTGATCACCTAAACATTCGGTCGTCTAATATTGACCCAGAGCTCTCCTGGTGTAAAAACACCTGTAAAAAATTAACAATTTAAGTAAGATTCAGTTACTGGTCAATTGCTACATTGCCTGGATGCTAGCAAAGAAGAAGGTTTCTGGAGAAAGTAAGAGTAAGTCAACCAGAAACCACGAAGAAATAATTCTGATTGGGAAGAACCTTGCAGTTGTTCATCAAAAAGCAGATGTTCTTTCTGTTTCACTGTTGCAGTCATCACTTTTGGGTACATTTGGGTTATCTGCCTGCAGGTAGCCCTCAGCTGGCCTGAATACCAGAGTCTTCGGATTCCTGCGTCGGATTCTGTCTCTTCTTCCACGACGTGACGTCAGTTTGTCAGGGGTATAAAACATGCAGCCGACACCATTACATCAGTCTTTCTTGCCTTGCGGTGCCTGAAGCAGAAGCAGTTCACAAGTGCCGGTCGGCCAACTCCTGAAATTTTCGTTTTCGAGTTTCAGATCCGAAGTCTTAAAAACGATAAGTACCCCATTGGGGATCCTTTTTCTTGCTCCAACCGATGTCAATAAAAGTTAACAGTTGTCTTACCTGTGGAAAGCAAATACCTCATAGAGATTTTCAATTGTACGGTTTTGTGCCTTGTTCAACCCCTGAACAATTCATCGTCGGGCTATCTTTGCAGCAAATTACTTTCGTACTCGGTCTCAGAACTCTGAAATGGCTTCGTTAAGCCATCCGTCTACCGATCTTCTGAAAAAACATAGGGATAAAGACAGAGACAGACCGCATAGGTCCAAAACTGCTAACAACGCTTCCGTAAAGCTAGTCGCCAGTCTACCGGTACTCAGTGAGGCACTTTCACAGCCCCTGATACCCGCAACCTCAGATTCGCAGGCCTCTACTGAGACCCATTCGGAGTCCGGTATGCCGTGAGATGCTTCTTCGACTATGGTACCTGCGGATGTCTCTACCTTGGATGAGTCCAGAGCCGCTGTGCAGGCACCGGCTTCTGAGGGTGTATTCAGGCCTACAGACTTGCATTTTAAACCAACACCATTGTCTTTATCCAGTCCTAAAACTCGCACCAAGCCTAGAAAACCGACGACCAAACCACAGGCTCAGGCCCATATGCCTAAAAAACAAATGCTTAGAATGGCTGAAGACCTTATTACCTTAATTAGGGGAAGCCAGCCTTCCCCCTCTGAGACCTAGAACTGATTTTCCTTCTGATGCTTCTGATCAGTAATCTGATATTTCTGTTCATTCTGATTACCAGGATTTGCCCTTATCTACCTATGAGGATTCTGATGCAGAGGATTCCATTCCCTCTGCTTCCCCTCCAGAATATTTTTCTTTTGGTGAAACCTTGCACACTCTTAGAGAGCATTTCCGCTGGGAAAGCCAGGATTACTCTGACTCCAAAAAGACAGCGAATTCTTACTCCTTCCTCAACATAGGCCTTTAGCTATCCCTCCTGTTCTGAATATTGTAGGTGATGCTTTCTTGGAATCTAGCCTTTCCCCAGACACTTTACCTCCAGCTCCCAGAAAACCTGACAGGTACAGAGTACCTGACTCTCACAAATTCCTCTTCAAGAATCTTATGGAGGATCCAGAGACCATTTCCCAAGGACCAGAAGTCATTGAGGCTACTGCTGCCAAAAATCCTACCCCTTCTGATAGAGATTCTAGAGCCTTAGACAGATGGGGTAAGAAGGTATACACTTCTGCTACTTTGGCCATTAGGGCTTTAAATTGCCAGTTTCATATGTTAAAGTATCAGCAGCATATTTTGGGACTACTTAAACAGAAAATGATGTTGATTCCTGACTGTGCTGAGCACAAAGAATTACAGGATTTAATGCATTCTGCAGAACAAGTTGGTAAACATACTTGTCACTGGGTCTGTACTTAGAAGGCTTGCTTGGCTTAAGGAACAAAACTTGCCAGATCATGTTGAAGCTAAATTACTGGATGCTCCCTTAAACCAAGACCAGCTTTTTGGCAACAGAGCAGAAGACGTCCTCAAAAGGATGGAGGAAAAAGCTAAATCTATGCAAACTGTTAAAGATTTCCTACAAGTACAGCCTCCCATATTTAGTAGGCATTGGCCTTCAAAGAATTGGTTCATTCCAGTGTCTTCCGGCCTTCTCAGTCCAAACCCAGGAACAGTAGACCACCTAGGTTACAGTCTCAGGCTGCTGACAGACCTAAGCAGTGGGGGGCTCCCACTTCCAAAGCAGGGAGTAGTAAGCCACCCCCCCATGGCAAAATGGCACAATGACTTAACCTTAACCCTTCCAAGCCCTGCTCAACTGCCTGCTCCCTTAGGAGGAAAGCTCACCCTACATGCAAAAAACTGGGAACTCATTACCCAGGACAAATGGGTTTTGAACATAGTTTCCCAAGGATACAGATTCCACTTCCACACACTACCAACCACAAACGGATGGCCATACCTTACCCCCAAATCAGTGGGCAGAGGCCCAACAGCAGGTTCTCTCTCTTCTAAATATCAAGGCTATTCAACCTGTCCCATTAGAGCAAAGGGGACAAGGTTTTTATTCAAAACTTTTCCTGGTAGTCTTTGGCGTCCTATCCTGGACCTCAATTCTAAACACCTTTCTGGTAATTCCAAAATTCAAAATGCTAACACTTCAACAGCTTCTTCCTATGCTAGGCAAAGATGCCTGGCTGGCAACTTTAGACTTAAAGGAAGCTTACCTGCACATTCCAATAAGGGAATCTTGCAGGAAATACCTGCGCTTCAGGGCAGGCTCCATGCATTATCAGTTCTCTGCACTTCACTTTGGCTTATCTACTGCACCCAGGGTATTCACAAAGTGTCTAGCTCCAGCCATTACATTTTGCAGGCAGAGAAATATTCGACTGTACCGATACTTGGACGATTGTTTGATTCAGGCAGAAAGCCAGGGCTTGCTATTACAACATCTGGCATATGTAAAGAAACTTCTAACCTCACTGGGGTACACCATAAACGAAAAGAAATCTCACCTAGTACCCTGCCAACAGATTGGATTCCTGGGAGCAAGCTTGAACACAACTTCCCAGATGGCTTTCCTCACTCCGGAGAAACAAGTTTATTTGACAACCTACTTCAAACTATTGGCCACAAAACCCCAGCTATCTGCAAGGAAAATTCTGCAAGCCCTGGGATTCATGGCCTCTTGCATTCTACTAATTCCATATGCAAGACTGCATATGATGAAACTACAATGGTATCTAAAAAGCCTATGGTGTCAACATTCGCAGGACCTAGAATCAATGATTCCTATTATTCCTTGTATAAACACAGAGTTCCTTTGGTGGGCAGAGGCCTGCTATCACAACAAGGGGCTCCCTTTCACTCTACCCCCTGCCGCCCAAACCCTAACAGACACATCAGTCTATGCATGGGGGGTCATTTGGCAGGGCTGTGCATTCAGGGCAAATGGAGCCCGAGACAGATGTACCTGCATATCAATCAAAAAGAAATGTTAGCTCTACAGAATTCCCTAACAGCCTTAAAAGACAGCATTTTTCCAGGACAACTATTGGTAAAGACAGACAAAACACCACAGTTATGTGGTACATAAACAGGCAGGGGGGAACCCACTCATACCCTCTCTGCAGACTAGCCATGGCCCTGTAGAACACAGCCTTGAGGTACCAAGTGCACCTACAAGCTCAATTCCTGCCAGGCAAGCTAAATTCATTGGCAGATGACTTAAGCAGAAATCTCATGGATCCACACAAATGGAGACTAGAACCAAAAATATTCAACCTCTTGAGGAAAAAATGGGGGACTCCAGAGGTAGACCCGTTTGCCTCCCCTCAGAACTACCAATTGGACAAATTCTGCACAATGACTCCCCACAGTCAAGCTTGGAAAGTGGATGCCCTGTCCTTTACCTGGGAAAGCCTCTCAGTTTATGCCTTTCCCCCTCTGCCTCTCCTCTTGAAGTTTCTGTTAAAGATCAAACAGGACAAGCCAAGGACAATACTAATTGCACCAGACTGGACATGCCAGCACTGGTACCCCCTCTTGTGCAGTATGACACTGCTGGGACCATGGCACCTGCCTCAGACCCCTTCCCTCCTGTCCCAGCAGGCAGGCCAGATTCTACACCCTCAGCTTCAAACCCTGAACCTTGCAGCCTGGTTAATTCCTTGAGCCCTCCAATAGCATCCCTCAGTAAGCAGGTGCTAGATGTCATTCTGGAGGGAAGGAGGCCTAGTACTAAAAAATCCTGTGCTGAAAAGTGGAAAAGATACTGTTCCTGGAGCCAGACTCAGGGGATGGGCACAACGGTGCCCAGCTTACCTCATATTCTTCAGTACTTAACAGAAATGCTCCACAAGGGCCTATCCTTCTCGTCAGTTAAAATTCATGCCTCTGCCATCTCAGCACATTATAATACTGAGCCACCCCTCTTCTCTCACCCCCTGCTAAAACAGTTCCTTAGAGGGGCCAAAAATGTAAGACCCCCAGGAGAGCCTCCACCCCAGCCTGGGACCTTAACTTTGTATTGGAAAAGCTCACTCCCCCCCCCCAACCCTTTAAGCCAGCTGCAATAGCAGAGTTGAAATTCCTTTCTTGGAAAACAGCCTTTCTTCTAGCCATCACTTCAGCAAGAAGAGTGCCTGAATTACAGGCCTTCATGGCAATGGAACTCTTCATCATCTTCCATGCAGACAGGGTTTCCCTCAAAAGCAGTCCTTCCTTTATGCCCAAGGTGGTGTCTAATGTGCCCTAAATCAGTCCATTAATTTGTCTACTTTTTTCCCTAATCCACAAAACAAAGTGGAACAAATACTGCACTCTCTGGATGTGCACAGACAACTTAGATTTTATTTGGACAGGACTAAGCCTTTCAGAAAATCTGAATAGCTGCTAGTTGGCTTTACTGCAAGGGCAGAGGGGAAGGCCATTTCAAAGCAAACCATTTCCAAATGGATAGCCCATTGCATTCATTTCTGCTACAAGCACCATGGAAAACCTACCCCACAGGGGATAAGATCACATTCCACCAGGGCTGCATCTACCTCTGCAGCCTTTCACAGAGGAGTCCCCACCAGGGACATCCTAGAAGCTGCTACCTGGAGCTCTGTACATACATTCATCAAGCATTACCACATGCCTATTTTTTCTACATCCAGAGCAGGTTTTGCCGCTGCAGTCTTGTAGGGCTTAATTGCTGGCCCTAATGCTCTTTAACTTCCTCCTCCCTTCCTTAACTTTGGGAATCAACCCAGATGTGATGTCTGCAACAGTGAAACATGAAGAACATAGTACAGTTGTGTACACTAACCATAAATGTAGATGTTCGAGTGTATTCACTGTTGCAGTCCTGGTTAACCTCCTTTCAGCCACCTGACTTCTCTTGGCTCTACCTTTCCTCCTTGTTTCGTATATTTAAGTTTTTCTGGTGTATTTGCTTTTTGTTGGAGATGTACGATAACATATAATTGCTTCGCATTGTGGGGGCACCTGACATCTGGGGCAAGAAAAACTGATGTAACGGCATTGGCTGCATGTTTTATACCCCTGACGACCTGACATCATGGAAGAAGAGACAGCATCCGATGCAGGAATCCAAAGACTCTGGTATTCAGGCCAGCTGAGGGCTACCTGCAGGCAGATAACCCAAATGTGATGACTGCAGCAGTGAAACACTCAAACATCTACATTTATGATAAGTGTACAAAACTGTACTTTCAGGTTTCAGTTTTGGTACAGGAGATGGCTCTCCAGTAATTTAGGGAGAAAATAGATATATTTAAAATTAACAAAACACCAAAGGAATGTTATGAAGACAAACAAATGTCAAGGTGCTGGAAAAAAGCTAGAAAAAGCATTAAATAGCTGTTCAGTTGAACTAATAAAACTGCAGAATCTTAGAGACTGAAATCAAAAGAAGGTTGTTTAAACATGAGGTTTCTCAAAATGAGCTGTTTCAAAAAATAATAGATGATGAAGCGCACAAAAAATCTGAGGTTTCTTGCTGTACCAGAGACAATGGAAGGAAGAGACTGCATTATTTTAGTATTATTATTACTATTACTACTATTATTATTAATTGAAGGTACATGTAAACAAATGGATAGGTGTTCCAAAGCAGGATTTGTTAATTGAG
This sequence comes from Protopterus annectens, assembly GCF_019279795.1. Taxonomy (NCBI): domain Eukaryota; kingdom Metazoa; phylum Chordata; order Ceratodontiformes; family Protopteridae; genus Protopterus; species Protopterus annectens. The sequence continues at coordinate 1,133,694,893 of NC_056744.1, read as the reverse complement.
AGGGCTCATGGTGTGTACACACCATATCTCGCCTTCAGAATGCATTTGACCTAAATTAGAAAAGATACACTGATAGCAGCTGAATATTGTTCTTAACAAAATTATGGAAAAATGGAAAATTATTACAAGTGACAGCAGTAGAATGTTTGTAGAAAATGATTATTCACTGTACACCAGGTATAGCAGAAGCAAGTTTATCAAAGTAATCAGGGAATATTGAGAGGCAGGCCTGAGATTCAAGTTGCTGTATCCAGCTGTCTTCAGAATATTTTTCCTGGAGGATCAAAGACAGTTTTAGATGCAGAAAAGACAAAAAAGGAAATAAAATTTAGCCAATGAAGAATGAACCAGCAAGCAGAAAGACTGTGCTTCTCACTCTTCTGGCAATAACACAATAAGACTTTGCCAGTAAAACATTTCCATTGTTCCAAAGGTAAATTCTTGAGTGACATAAAAATGCACAGAGCTAACAAGGTGAATCAGGACATACTGGACTTGAAACATAGACTGTTTTTGGAAGATGGAGAGCAGGAAGAAGACTAGCAGCTATGTGAAATTAACTGAAAAGAAACCATCTCATTATATATGGGATTAGACATGTGAAATGTGGCTTTGCAAAAAGTGGCTGAGAAAGACCAGAATTTTGCTGACTGTGTTAAATTGGTGGGTGAACTGCAAAGGGTAAACCCCATTTTATGTCATCACTGTTTAGAAGGACACTTAAGTAACTGAAGAAATAACTCACAACTTTTCTTATTAACTGTAAGTAATTATCTTCTCAATCGCATATGATATTCAGATGCAGTTTTGTACAGTTTGGAGTCCGAGGTATTTAAATGTGAGCTAGTGGAGTTTTATCAGTAACTGTTTTATATGCTAAAGATATTAAAGTACAAAAGCACTTATTTCTAATATAGCCAGGCTTTATACTGTAACAGGGTAAGAAAGGCTGGATAAAAGCAAGTTAAACTTAATATAATGTTGTGATGTAAAGTTTATTGAATATAGTCTATATAGAATTAAAAAAAAATAGTTTCTCTTGTTTTCATTGAGGTTGATCTCTAGATTGATTTTGTTAGTTTAAGGTACAGATGAGGGGTCTTAAGCAAATAGACTTGGCTAATAACACAAAATGATGAAAGGAATGGAAAATGATGGTTAGTTCTTGCATTTGCAAGGTCAGTAGCTATTTTTCCGTAAGTATATGCTTTCTTTTGGAGACAAGAAGTGTACAAGTGCAGGCATTGTCTGAATAGTGTGTTTTGAGTGAAATCTCCAAGGTTTCTTTCTTCTATTTGTTACTAGCTGTTTTCCCATTACCAACTGATTTTATTCTGAGATAATGGGTCTACAGGTACAAGCATGTACACATAAGAGGTTTAAACACCTAATAGGAAAATGGAAATAAGATGAGAGTAAGCAGAAGTCTGTGTATGTAGGAACACAGACTGTAACATGCATTTTAGCATAGAAAAAAACTAATTTTAGAATAGATAATGTTTGTGGGTGCAGTCATCAATTTTGGACAGCTGTTCCTATCTGGGGTGTAGACTTCCTTTTTGGAAATTGTACAAAGTTTTTTTTGTGTGTTTATGAGTTTTATGGGATGGCATATTTGAAGAACTGTTTAGGTTTTTGTGTGTGTTTTTAGAAACAAAAAAATCTAAAATAGTATGAAGTATTCAAATAGATCTGAGAAAAAACAACTGTGTAAGAGATCAGCCTGCCTGACATTATTATATGCATGTATGCTGAAAGTTTTAAGTATTCTAAAGAACTGTCATGTATAATAGGTGGGAGTAACCGCTTTTTATCAAAATGGCTTTGGTGTCAATATTAATATGGAATGTAAATGGCCTTAGAGGTGCAGACAAGCAAAGGCTATTGAATTATATTACAAATTGTAGGATGCAAATAACAATGTTACAGAATATACATTTGGATAGAAATAAGCATGTGAATAGACAAGGAAAGGATTTCAGCGCAGACATTTAACAGAATGTAAGGGACAAAGGAAAAGAGGAGTAATAATACTGATTGCAAGAGGACCTCCAGTATTGGTAGAAGTGGGAAAAAGGACAGTAGTAGTAGAATTGTAGGAGGCAGATTATGGGCAGGGGAGGAAGATTACCCTGGCAAGTCTTTATATCCACCTAAAACTTCTGTTATAAAGCTTAAGTAAAGTTTAGAGAAAAATACAATCAGCCTTCAGTGGGGAATATTATTTATGGGTAGGGAATGGAACCTGATTTTCAAAGTGAGAGTGTGCAACAAAACACAATGGATTTCTGAAAAAGTACATTGCAATGTTTGGCTTGTAAAATATGAAGTGATAAGAGGGAGAAATGAAGACATCAGTGGAGTTATTGGCAGGGGAATTAGGATTATACTGGAAGTATTTATATTCTTCCTAAAACTACTCTTATGGAGCTTAGGTGAATTTTGGGAGAGAGAGTAAGTTTTCAGTCGGAAATGTTATTTTGCATGGGGACTGGAAACTGATTTATAATAGTGAAGATACACAGGGATCTAGAAGAGAAAACGTAACAAAAAAGGGTCAGTTTCTTAAGTTTATGAGAATATTTGGTTTGGAAGATGTGAATTCAAGTAGCAGGAATTCAGACAAAGTTTACATATTATTCCTTAAGGTACAATAACTGGGTTGGACTGGATATAAATTATATTTCCCAGGAACATGTGTATTTAATTAAAAACATTGAGACCTATCTAAAATCTATATCAGATGCACTAATAAAAACTAAGATAAAGATGAAGAGTAATTGAATAAAAATGAGACACTAGCACTTTTCATATTTATCTGTTAAAAAGGAAGGTGTTCAATGAATTGGGAGTGGAAATGACTTAGGAGTTAATAGTCAAAACAGAATTTTTTTTTCATAAAGGATAATTACTGAGTGGGATAAAATGAGCATGGAGTTTGTCAGTTATTTAGAGGAACTGATAAAGTTTAAAATATTGCAGAAAAAGGGAGAATCTCACAGAACAAGGAGGAGCATATGCAGTGTGCTATAGGGAAAATAAGGGAACCTGTGGATAATATACACGAGTTTAGAAAGGTTACAGTTAAGCAAGTAGTGTTTGATAACTACAGAGCTGAAAACCTTTTAGCATGATGTTGGCAACAGAAAGAAAGGAGTATATGACAGGAAAAACAACAAGAAGATCCTACAGTGGTAATAGAGATATTTTGTGAAAATGTGTATAAAGCAGAGGAATGGAGAAAGGAAAGAAAAGCCACACATGAAAAATATTTTGGAAATGTTGATTATTTATCTATTTATTACATTTGTTTACCAGGATAGTCTGACTGGACCAGCAGCCTGTTTTCAGTGGAGGCCCAGGGGGAAAAGCCCCAAGAAAAAGAAAAAAAAAATGACAAGTATATTGACTACAAAAATAGGAAATAGTAATATACAGAATAAACAATATATATACAATATATGGATTAACATTATTAACATGATTAACAAAAATGATGCATTCACAATGTATACAGAGATTAACAATGCAACAACATTTTGTGCAGATACATGCTATATGCCTCAGCAGTATAAAAAGTGGAAAGAAAAGTCAAAAGGAAGGAAGAGATTTATTAAAAAGAGGCAATTAGTAATGTGAGGAAGGTAGAGAAAAAGTTAGGAAAAGGTCTGATAGGAGGATAGAGTGAAGGCCAAGTGAAGAGAGAGAAAAACATAAAGTTATCCAGGAGAAATACACCACCAAAGCCAGTTAATAGATAGATGTTCTTTAAGAAGGAGTTTGAATTTGGCGGTAGTAGGGATATTTAGTATATGTTATCAGAAGATTAACAGTTAATAGCGAAGATTGGAAAAAATGGGTAAAAGAATTATGCATAATCAGCCAACAGGGAATTCTTAAGGGTGCCTCCCACAGGTCCTCCAGGCTGCTTCAAGAATCACAGCTGCAGGTCTTAATCACCCCCTTCCTTTCAGCTCTGCAAACAATATCTTGGGTTCCTATTAGATTGTTGAAACTCAGTTTATGCGAATACGAAATCATCGACATGTATTGCACAAAATACATAATCGTCGAATGTGCAAAACCGCGAAATTGGAAATGTCAAAGTGTTTTGGTTGGCCCGTCTGCGGTATAGCTCCTTAAGGTAAGTGTGCGATAGTTACAGACCTTAGGGTTAGGGTGCGGGTTAAGGTAAGTGCATAGATAGGTAATGTGTGTAAGATTTAGTGTAGTATTAGAAGTAGGGTTTTGTTAAATGGATTTATGTATATTATTTATTTTGTTTGGGTATATTTCCATAGGGGAAGTGTGCGGTAGTTACGGACCTTAGGGTTAGGGAGGGGTTAATGATAGTGCATAGATAGTTGTGTATGTGGGGTTTAGTGTAGGGTTAGAAGTTGAGTTTTGGTGCTTTACTTTAGGGTTAGGAGTAGGGTTTGGTTAGTGTATGTATGTGGTTTATTGATTTTGTTTGGATAGGTAGTATGTAGCGGGTGTTGGGGTTGGCCGACTATGATCGTTCGATATTTTAAATTTCGCGGTTTAGTGCGTTCGGTATTTTCACAGTTCGAGTAATACATGTTGCTGTTTCGGTATTCGATGTTATGGATTTTCATTGATTTAATATAGACCCCAATATCTTTACCTGAATGTAACTTGGACTAAATCCACAATAAGAACTGAGTGGGTCTCCAACTCAAGAAACAGGATTCTCCAGTCAGAGCTTCAATTCCAAACTGTAATCACCCTTCTAACTGAACTAACGTTTTTATGTGTCCTCTAGTCAACCTTCTTTTGTACAGCATTAAATTGAAGTTTAAGTTCTCATTACTCCAGCTAATATAGTTACTTAACTGAGTAATTTGCATGCATATTTCTAAATACAATATACATTTAAAGCTTTATTCCTCATTTCACACACAAGACATGTCACAGTTACCACCTCTAGACACAAAACCACCAGTTTTTCACATATACTAGTTTTTTAGGGTGTATGTGTAACATTGTACTGAAAGGATTAGAGGGATACTGCCCTGCATCATAATTTTGTGTTACCACCTTATTGACCATTCAGCCACTGAAGTGGGGCATCATTACTCACCAGATTGAAATATCTACCTAAGAGGTAATACTTTTGGAAAAGAAGGCTAACATTGCAGCCAAACACTCCCTCTCTGTAACTGAATATCTCTTTTCAGCATTGCTTAATTTTTGGCTGATACTGCACACACGCTTGTTTCCTCCTCATCTTCTTTATTAAAACACCTTTATTAAATCACTTTGTAAACAATAACACGATTACACATGCTATAGTTTGTTTTTCTCTTCTATCAGTGTAATAATTTTTATTGCTATAGTCATGGCAATGTACATATATGTTTTCGTTTTAACAGTTTTCATCAGATAAGTTTCTCAATTCCTGCCCTTCCTTAAACCTCACTTCTCCTCCTGACTATTATTTTGCATGTATTGTTATCTGAAAACTGATTTAGTTCTATGAAATGTCTTCCTTCCCTTTTCTGAAGACCCATCCATCAGTTATTTTATGATCTTCAGTGACAATTGGTTTAGATTTTGATTGCCGCTTTCTAGTAATTTCTTTTTTGGCAACAATAGCATTAAACTTGACAAGACCTTACTCTTGTCTAAGCAGTTCAGATCCTATTTCCAAGTTCAAAATAATTTCCTTGGTTACAACAATTTATTCCCCCAATATTTCTGTCAAAGTACTCAGTAAGGAACTTTTAAAATCTGCCATGTTTCCAGTTACTAGCTTTTTGTTCACACCTTCATCATTTGCCTTTTATCTAAGGAAAAATCGTCTGAAGTCTACTTACGGTGTAGAGAATATAGACTGTAGAACCAAAAAGGCAAGAGCAAACCACGAAATATAGACAGTCTGGCAGATTAGGTTCCAACAAACACAAAATCCAAAGCACGATAGTATAAAACAGAAGCTTTTAATATAGAAAAAGGTGTAAAATATGTAAGCGCTTTCGTTTAAAACAGTGTAAACTTCATCATTCAAAGGTGTAGGGCAAAGCAAACATTTAAATAATACACAAATGCATCTGATTGGGCACAGGAAAACAACTAGCTAATAATAACCTAACATGGAATAGTAACCCTTTAGTCTTAAAATGTATGCTCTTACATGTATATTAAATGTACAGTGTTTTTGAAAAAACATATTTAAATCAGAAAATCTAATCAAATGAAATATTGTTCTAACACACTAAAATTCTACTGTTTCCACTTTGAGTGTTGATATTTATGAAGTTATTGTCAACAAATTGATCAAGAAACAAACAACAAAAATCTTCCTTTGCTTCATGCAATTTTCTTTCTTTCTAGGGCCTTAAGCTTTAAGACAGGAATGATCGAAGTCCTGTCATGTGGCCATGTATCTGCATGTAGCAAAATCTGCCACCTAAGTTCCTTTAATTCCAAATGTACCCCCCAAGGTTTTTTATCACTGATGTCAACATGGTCTGTGGTCTTAAACTTGAAATTGTGGTCTATATTCTCATGAATATGCCTAGCCTAGCTAGAGCATTATTTAAGTTGTTTTTTGTAATGGCATAGTCATGCTCATAAATTCTACTGGCAAACCTTCTCTCCGTTTTGCCTATATAGAACACAGGACAATGGTCACATGTAGCCATATAGACCACAGCCTTCGAAGAACAATTATATCTCCCCTTAATATTATATTCAATGTTGTTTATAGTGAATGCAGCTCCAGGTTAAAGCTTGTGATAACAATTACATGAACCACACTTGTAGGTACCTGGGCGGCCTGTCATGTTCTGAGCTTGTCTGTTCTTAAGAAGATCTTTTAAATTCTTCCCTTTCATATAAGTAATTATAGGTTTGACACCTAAATGAAATCTAATACTTGTGTCTTTCATTAAAATGTCCCAATTCTTGTTGAGAATCCATCTTAAACTGGGAGAATCAGAACTATATGTAATGATCAAGGATTTAAGGAAAGGAGTCTCTTGCTCGACTGATGTTCTGATGTCTCTACCTACCAGATTACTATCTGGAATATAAACACCAACAATGGGTTTAAAATGGCCTACTCTTTTTTCTGTGATCTCACTTATACGTTCATTAAGTAAATCCACTGGGTATGCTGTCATTAGAAACATGGATTTCAGATTTGCGCACTCTAATATAAAGTCTTCATCCCTGAGATCATGCGGGCAGCTCGAACAAGCTGCCCTTTGACCACCGACCTCTTCTGATGTTTCGGGTGGGAACTAGTGTAGTGCAGAAAAGAATTTGAATATGTTTCTTTTCTATATATTCTGGTAGCATGCCTTCCATTGGGCTTGTCTTTGAACAGGTGGACGTCCAAGTAATCCATATGATCTAAATTGATGACCCAAGTGAATGGTAGAAAACAGGTTGCAGTGTTAAGATATTGTAGAAATTCATCTAACATATCTGAAGAACCCTTCCAAATGAGGCTAATGTCGTCCTGGTACCTGTAATACATTTTGATGTGAGGGTAGTAGTGGGACTGGAATACGAAGACTCTTTCCCAGTAAGCCATAACCATGTTTGCAAATGCCCTCCGCACAAGCTGACCCCATGGCCACTCCAGTTGTTTGTAAAAAATATTTATCGTTGAAAGTAAAATAGTTATTAGTTAGGATTATCTCTAACAATTCTGAAATTAAATAAATTTTCTCCTGATTGACATTGTGCTCTAATAGCAAGCCGCTAACCCATTCTGGGCCAATAGACTGTGGGATGACTGTGTACAAATCCCTTACATCAATGGTTGTCAGTATGTCATTCGCATTGTACTCAGTTCTATTAACATATTTCAAGAAGGTCCAGGAATCCTTGCATATTTGGGATTCCTTTTGTAAAATTATTTTTAATTCATGGTCCAAATATTGAGTACAGACCTTAGTAACTGAGTCCCTTCCATCCACTAAGGGTCTCATGGGGGTAGCCACGAGGCCCTTGTGGATTTTAGGGATGCTAAAAAACACTGGAACTCTTGGAGTGGTAATGGTTAAATAATTATACAGAGAAATATCTATTCTTCTCTCCAAAAAGATGTCCATCAATTGCTCATGGATATTCTTGTATGCATTATTTAATTCATTAAGGGAGACCTGTCTGTAATTCTCTGTATCTAAAATGTGTAACATCTTGTCTGAATATGTAGAGACATCCATCAATACCGCACCACCCCCCTTATCTGGCTTCATAACCCTCACATCCTGTTTTTGCAGGAACAACAAGCTGTAACGTTCATTCTGGTTGATATTTACCAGATTGTGGGCTCCTTTGTAATAACTCTTGCTTAAGTTGTAAAGATCTAACTCACACAGTTTTTCATATACAGCTAGTTTAGGGGGTTGTATGTGGAACTGATTCTAAAGGTGTTACTAGTACGTGCGTCTGTATGTGATTCAGCCTTATACAATAAACTCAGATTCAGTTTTCTTAAACACATTTTAAAGTCGATTATTGTATCAATAAAATTGAATTTTTTAGTTGGTACAAAGGTCATACCCTTAGAAAGTCAGCTAAAGGTTAATCTAAATCCAATTTAGAATAATTGTAGACAGCAATATCTTTTTGGTGATTTAAAACCACAGTGCAAGCATTTCTATTTTGTTCAACATCATTACTTGTTTTTAAAATATCAAAAGCAGACAATTCAATACTTTTTTCATTATCACCAGAACAATCTGCAAAGGTACTCATGTTCTCCAGTTCATTTTCTTTGGCCAAGCCCCTTCAAACCCCGCCTGGGGTTGTTGCCTGTTGTTGTAATAGGCCTTATTTTTGATCCTTTCACTGCTCCTGGGCTCAGGATACTCTTCCTCATAGTTCAGAACCATATAATCTGTTCTTTCAGGCAGGGTTTCATTGTTTCCCAAAGAACTAGGAAGAATGTGAGGAGCATTTCTTATTTCCCCAAAAGCACCTTTAAACTTTTTGTAGGTGCCAGGGGGTTTAGGATAAGCTGCACCATTGGCATAATCATGTACATCTCTGTCAATTTTGTTTAATTTTGTTTAGTTTGCCACTCTTTAGCTTACTTATATGCTTGTCTATATTGGTGTATATTCTATGGTGTTTGTATGTCATAGAATCATACTCTGTATCCCCCCTAATAGATTTATCCAGAGTGCCAAGTTCCTTAAATAATCTTTCATTGTCTGTTGTGTTGTACTTAACTAGCAATTTGAGCAGCTCGATCCCACATTTATCGAACAATTTTAAAAGGTATAAGTGAAGAGCTGAATTATGGTCAAGTCCTGTGGGAAAATGCCAAACCCTAAGACCTTTTGGGATGATCTTGAGCCTAATGCATTCTTTTAGATACGCATTTTCTAGCTGTAATTGTTTTACAGCGTAGCAGTTTCAAATCAAACTCATTCAGCTTACCTTCTATGTGGTGAGCGGCATGTCCAGAATCCTTGCTAAATGATAATCCTGCTTGCAGCCACTCATTAAGATGTGGTATTTCATTTCTAGAACTCTGTAAATGTCCATTAAATGAAGCTCCGTTCTGAAAGCTCCTGCTTTTAGTCTCTTCTACTTCCAGATGTAACGTATACGTGTTGTTCGCCTGTCTGAGTTCCAAATCAGAACCTGAGCCAAAAGCGAGACACTGGGGAGTCAGGTTAAAGTTAACGGACTGTTCGCTAGCGTCCCCTGTGCAGATTTAAAGTTCCATTTGTAGTAGTTTTGTTGGCAAGACCAACATGCTGGTATAAGTTATCCATACGTTGGGTTAATTGTAGAACTGATGCTGTCAAATATCCAATACCAGTTTCTGTTTCTTCCGGAACAGAGTACCTTGAAGGTGAACACGATGTTGCCAGTAGCCATAGGAAAGACAGGGTTGGGAGGGTGGCCTAATGGTTAAGGTGTTTGCTTTGCAAACACAAGGTGCAAGGTTTGAGTGTCATAAGGGATAATTAGCGAGACTTAAAATGGTTCACAAGGGCAGTTAGCCTAGTACTAATCTATGAACCTATGAACAGACTGTAGAACCAGAAAGGCAAGAGCAAACCATGAAATATAGACAGTCTGGCAGATTAGGTTCCAACAAACACAAAATCCAAAGCACGGTAGTATAAAACAGAAGCTTTTAATATAGAAAAATATGTAAAATACATAAGCGCTTTTGTTTAAAACAGTATAAACTTCATCAGACAAAGGTGTAGGGCAAAGCAAACATTTAAATAATACACAAATGCATCTGACTGGGCACAGGATAACAACTAGCTAATAATAACCTAACATGGAAAATTAACCCTTTAGTCTTAAAATTCATGCTCTTACATATATATTAAAAGTACAATGTTTTTGAAAAAACATAATATTATATTTAAATCAGAAAACCTAATCAAATAAAATATTGTTCTAACACTAAAATTCTAGTGTTTCCACTTTGAGTGTTGATATTTATGAGGTTATTGTCAACAAATTGATCAAGAAACAAACAAAAATCTTCCTTTGCTTCATACAATTTTCTTTTTCTTCAGACATCATAAATGCCTTTAATCCTCCAGAAAAATTGTTCTGAAGACAGCTGTAACTTATCCTATCCAGTCAGACTGATAGGATATCAAGCTGCTTCTCAGATCCAGTCCTGCATTACTAATACTCCAGCCTCGAGCTCCTTCATATTTTTCCTTTCATTAATCCCCTTGTGTAGCATTAGTACTCAGTTTCATTTACCACTTTTGATTCCTAACAGATCCTGCGTAAATAAGTTCTCTACCTCACCTTTTTCCTAATTTTTTCTTTGAAAATCTTAAAACCTTTTCAGGCATTTATAAACTAATCCTAAAGCTGTCTAAAACACAATTCATAGGTTCATAGGTTGATACTAGGCTATCTGCCCTAGAGAAGTTTATTAGGTTTGGCTCAGGGTCTTGTACAGACTGTTGTCCCTTTTTATATGGTGGTTTATGGTAAAAGAAAAAAAAAGGATTCTTCTTCTCCTGAAGAGATTCAAGAAATTAAATCTGTAGAGGAATTTGATAGGAGAGATACAGATCTTTTTTCTCAAATTTCTGATTCAGGCTTAGTGGAGAGCATGGTATCCGAATCTACCTGTGGGATTCCCTTTCTCTGAGACTATTTCCAGAATGTTCCACTGTTTTTTTGTGGGAGAACATTGCGGTTTCTCAGTGACTCAGATAACACTATGAATTGTTACAACTGGAATTTCGTTAACCTTCTCCTGTCCCCCGGTGCTGTTAGCATCGGAGGATGTGTTTATCACAGCCTATGTGAGGAAGTGTTTATCGGTGCCTATGTGTTTCCTGACAGCCAGACAGTCTGCACGTAAGAAAGCAGATAGAATGCAGAATGTGCAAAGTGGTTTGGTCTTTCATATTTTTCTATCCTCCCAGGCGTGACTCAGCAGCTATAACTTTGGTTGATACAACTGCTGGTTAATACAACTGCTGGTAAATATTTATTTAACTCTAATCCTTTTCATTGACAGTGATGGCAAAGTAATTGATAAATTTGGGAACGAATGTATGCTATAGCAATTTATGTTAAAAAGTTTATCCTGACTAATTGTGAAAGTGTGATGAATATTTTATCTGCAGTTCCATCCTGTAAGGAAAATTTGCTTAGTCTGGTTTAGTTTTTTTTAATTTCTCAGGTCAGTACTCATTGTTTAGTGCATGTGTTTATGACTGTGTAGGTGCTACATCAAGGTCTTTGGCCACTGGTATTATATACTGAGCAGGTTTGCCTGACTCGGTTCTCAAAACCTCTCAGAGGATTTATAAAATGTAATTCACCTTTGGATAGTGAATTACTTTTTGGACCTTCTGCTGCAGCAGTTATCAAAAAATGTGATGAAAGGGTAAGCTAATACAAAAATAATATCTCGAGAGTTTTCAGTCCTCCTCCTCTAAAGTTTCCAAGAGATTTTCTGCTTCCTCTTCCAGTTTTGCAAGAAACAAAACAAACAGTCTCAGCAGAGTTGTGGTAAGTAGACGTTTACAAAACAATGGCAGCAAGTTCCAAAAAGAAAGCAGGAACCCCCTCAGAACAACGGACAGTCAAATAGGTCAGAATGACAGTGGAAGGGACTTTGTATCCACCTTTCTGGCAGTCCCTTAACCGTTCTAGAAAATCTAAATCACAGTTTCTCTCTCTGGCAACAGCTTGCTTCAGACAAATGGGTTCTGAGACTGATTCAGCAGGGTTACAAATGGCAGTGGAAATAAATCCTTCCTTTCCAAGGAATTACTTCACATCCTCCATACTAACCCCCCCCCCCCCTTTACTGGCTGCTGACCTACAGTACATGCTTTTTCATGGGGTAAACAGTTCCTACTTTACTGTTGGGAAGGGGGTTTTATTCAAGAATGTTTCTGGTGGCAAAGAGAGAAAATGCCTAGAGACCAGTTCTAGATCTTTCTTTCATAAACTAGTACATGACATAGTGCCTAGGTACAAAATGCTCTCACTTCACAGTCTGTTACCCCTTCTTCCTCATTTGAGTTTTGTGGTAACCTTTGATTTAAAAGATCCATCCAGACTTCAGATGTTTTTTAATGTTATCCAGACAGATAAAACCTTAACTCTGCTTACACTGTGGGCTTTTCACGGCTCCTAGCTGTGGTTATAGCCCATTGCAGGCTACAGCATATCCACATTTTTCCCATATTTAGGCAACTTGCTTATCTTTGTAGTGTCTTTTCAGAGTATCAGAAATCTGTCACTTGGATGGGCAGATCTTCTCTGCAGGCTGGGATTCCAAGAGAACGTTCAAAAGTCTTGTTTGACTCCATTACACAGGACTGTGTTATTGGGGTGTCTGCTAAACAAGAAAGAAAAAATGATGTCTGAAGTCTGTATTGGTCCCAGCACCAACTGCCATTGTCTTTCCAGATTCCAGTTGTAGAATTTGCGAGAATTGAAATCACTTGGTGGAGTCATCATATTTCCCTGAATCCAGGTCTCCCTTTCTCCCTTCCTACTCCAAACCAATCATTCACCACAGATGTCTCAGATTTGCTTGGGGAGCAGTGTCAACAGTATAAAAGTGCAAGGTATCTGAGACAACAAAGACAAACACACGCACATAAAAATAAAAGAGATGCTGGCCCTTTTGAATCACTCAACTCTCTGAATCACCTTTGGTCCCCGGGACCACTGAAAGTTGCTGTAGAAAATAACAGACATTTGGTACATAAGAAAGCAAGGAGGAACCAGATCTTAACTCATGAAATGACTTGGACATGTTAGCATGGAATATAGTTTTACAGCACTGTCTCACTCTGTAGACTTCTTACATTCCGTCAAAGGATAATTGTGTGGCAAACAAGCTGAGAAGGACAAAGGCAGACCCTCACAGATGGAAACTAGATCAGGGGGGTCTTCCACGATTTGATCCAGCTGTGATGAGTTCCTCAAGTAGACCTGTTTGTTTCCTTTCTGAACAGACAGCTGGCAGGATTCTGCTCTGAGACTCCAGGCAAGAAGGCCAAGAAGACCGCTGTCTTTTCCTTTCTTTGGGCAGGGATGCTCCTGTATACTTTTCCACTTCTTCCACTGAAATCCAAAAGTACTTCTGAAGATTCAGAAGGAATCCCCTGTTGTCATGACTCCCTTATGCCCCAAGCAACAGTGATTTTCCCTTCTTTTGAAATTGGTCAGGGCAATTATCACAAGCTTCCTGACAGACTGGACGTACTCACACATGAACAGTGGTGCTTCATACAACCTGACCCCAAACAACTTTAGTTGGTTTCCCAGATGTTAGGGTCTTAATATCTTTTAGACACTTGTTTACTGCGGACGTGCAGCATGTACTAATGGAGGCAAGAAAGCCTGCTACTAGAAAATCATATATTAGCAAATAGAAAAGGTTTTCTTGTTGGTGCCAGCAACATAATCAGCACCCATTCAGGGCTGGTGTTTCTCTAGTTTTACAATATTTATCTGAGTTACTTTTCCTGTGGCCTGTCTAACTCCTCTATCAAGGTTCATTTGCCAGCCATTTCAGCTTGTCTGCCCATGGATCTCCTCTTTCAAGTCATTCTTATGTCAAAAAGGATTTGCATAAGAGACCTCCAAGAAAACCAGTGGCTTTTCCTTTGTGTTATAGAAGCTAACACTTGCTCCAGTTAAACCAGCTAATCTAGCCGACTTGAATTTATAGAATTAGGCTAGCCGACCTTACTTTTAAGACAAGCAATTTCCCTTTCAAAAGTGAGAATTAAACCATGTACCTTGTTTCTGTAAGGCAAACACCTTAAGCAGTATGCAACAGTTTTAATGGTTGCTGTGATCTCTGCAGGAAGAGTATCTGAAGGTCAGCTTCATCTTATTTTCCACAGAGACCGTGTTTACTTTATACAGAACATTTTAATACCTTTATTAAATTATCACTTAAGACATATGGAAACATACATTAACAGAAAATAAATATTAATATTTTTCCCATTTACATATACATATATGTATTTGTAATTTATCAGTCCAACATTACATAACTTGCTGAATTCCTGCCTTCACTTAAACCTCACTCCTCCTCCTGAACATTATTCTGCATATATTGTTCCCAAAATATTTGTGTATTTTATGTCACTTCCTCTTTCCCTTTTCTAAAGATCAGTATTCCCCTTCTTTTATCTCTTTTATAATATTCAATACTTCAGACGCGATTAGTTTAGACTTTGATTTCCATTTTGTAGTAAATGCTTTTTTGGCAGCCAACAGAATTAAACTTTATAAGGCCTTACTGCGTCTAGGCATTTCAGATCATGTGTCCCAGCTGAAAAAAATCATGGTCTTTATTTACAGCCATTTCCTTACCCAATATTTCAGACAGAGTGCTCTGTAGGGAATTTTTAAAATCTGTCAACTCATTACACTCCCAACACATGTTCCCTGTTACCTCTTTCTTCCACATCATACTTCCAACATTTGCTATCTGTCTGAGGAATTTTTTATGAAGTCTGATTAGGGTATAAAAATACATATGCAAACACTTCCAAGCAAAAATTCTAAACCTTACGTACCTTGTTGCGTATGTGGGAGCCATGCATATATCCTCCCATTATTCTCTTTTAAATTGCTTTTCCAGTCTTCCCAATCTTTTTTAACCTCCTCTAATTGAGTCTTGTAGTTGTCATACAGTATTTTACTTGTCCTACGAATTATTCCTTTTTTAACAGCAGTTTCTATTCTAAATTCATCTAAAAATTCCACAAAAGCAGGGTCTTCTACTTAAGATTCCCCTATCCTTTCTCTTTGCATATACATTGACATCAATCCCAGTTAGGGAAGGCAGTCCCTAGCTTGCAGTCCACACATCATCTTGATCTCATCCCATTCCATTATCTTTCCATGTCTTGTTATTTGCTCCCAACACCTTGGTTCCTTTGCCAGTTTTCTCCAATAAATACCAGCCCCCTCTTGCCTATTTTCTAGCCTCTACTTACAGTCATACCTATTGGCCAAATCTCCTTTTTGCATTCTCATGTTGGTTTAGTTCTTGGAATACTTTCTGCTACTTTATGAATGTAACATTCTGCATGGTTATTATTATGACGGGCAGGGTTTCCTTGAGAACTAATCCTTCTTTTATGCTTAAAGCGGTATCCAGGTTTACTTTAAGCCAAACTATCCATCTCCGTGTGTTCTTCCCTGAACCCAAAAAATAAGGGAGAAAGGCTACTTCATACCTTGGATGTCCAAATACAACTACCGTACTTTTTTTATCAGAACAAAATATTTCAGAACTTCCAGTCAGTTGTTCATTTCTTGTGAAAGTAAGAAGGGACAACCTGTGTAAAGCAGACCATTTCCACATGGTTGTCTCAGGCTATTACCTTTTGTTGTTTCCACCACAACAAAAGTATTCCAGGCAGGGTCAAGGTACATTCCGCCAGGGCCCGTGACTTTATCTGTAGTTTTTCTGGTGGTGGCCTTTTAAACAAGCTTTTTGGAAAAAGGTTGGACTAAAGACATTCTAGAAGTAGCAGCTTGGTCCTATGTACATACATCTATGAAGCACAACAAGCTAGATTCCTTCTCCAGGCCTAAGTCAGGCTTTGCTAGGACCATTCTCCAGATGAAGCTGGACCCTTCTTCTTCCACTTCCCAGTTGTTTTAAGCTATGATAATCTACCTATATACTTAGGCTACTGCAGCAGTGATCAATATGAAGAACATAGTACAGTTGTGCATGTAAAATTACCATAATAGTAGATGTTCGATTATTACTGCTGCTGCAGTAACCATTTTCACTTTGTCCCCCCTTGTGTTTTAGTGTGTTTGTTATGCCAAGGTGTGCACATTTGTTTTTGTTGTTCTTAACAATGTCCTGTCAGTGCTCAACCTCCTTCCCTCTCTCTGTTGGCATGAAAGCTCAGAGATGCTTGGCTCACAAGTCTGTCTTTTTAGTCAGCTCAGCTCAAGCTGATTAATGGTTTTAGTACATGGAAGGTGCCCAGAACCTTTGGAAGCTAACCAGCTGCTGTATCCTATGCAGGTTATAACCCATATAGCTTAGGCTACTGCAGCAGTGATCATTCAAACATTTACTGTAATTTTACTTAATAAGTTTACTTACACAACTGTAGGTTATTAGTAGTACAAGTAGAATCAGAGTGAATGTAAATAAAAATGTTGATCTTTTTCTATATTGGAAATGAGAGTATGCATTTAGTGGATGGGCTATACGTGTAGTTTATTGGTTAGTGAATAAAGAAGTAGAGGTTGAAGATGATTTGGATGAATGTAATCAGCTGAGGGGGATTTGTACAAGGTACATTGGTCACTGAATGAGAATTGGATGGATGAGTGGTGTCAGTTCCAGAAGTGGGAAAAGTAAGAAGATAGAGGAAGCTGATTAAATTAATGGTGTCGTTTACCTGATTATTTTTGGGGATGATTTTGTTTGTTAGTTTTTCCTTGGTTTGGGTGATGTGGGGCAGAAGGTTGATCTTCATCATTCAATCATTGTTGCAGTAACCTGAACTGTAGGAGATGTATCCTGTGAATGATTGTACAACCGACCAGCTTCCAAAGCTTTAGGACATCTTCCACGTGCCCTCAACACTGTGGAGGGCATGTGGAAGATTCCCTCTGCAGTGGTGAGGGCATGTGGAAGATGCCTTCATCACTCTAGAGTGTGAGGAAAGTGGCTTAAAGTCAGTGGCTAGAATGCAAAAATCTTAGAAATTTCTCATCATTGAAGAGTGCCTCTCTGCTGTGGCTTGAGAGATCAACAGTCTGATAGTGCTTCTTCAGAGATATGCAGATGGTTACCATGTTGGGGACCACCTTCCATTTTTAACATTTTTTGTGAGAAAAAGAACAACTTTCTTGTCATAACTTGTCGGTGGGGTTTGGCTAATATTTTTAGGGGTTGCCACTAAAAAAATTATCTTAGACTTTTCTTTTTTAGTCAGGAGAGAAAAATGCAATACTAAAGCTCTGCTACCCGCTTGTTAGACACTTTTTTTAGTAGAGAGACAGACCTGAGTCCTGGCTGTTTGGACATTCCCTCTCAGATCCACATTGAGAAAATTTGTGCATGAGGTTTCGGTCATCACTTTCTCTATCTGGTGCTGCTTCTCAAGAAGCTGCCCATGACTAAGAGGCAGTTACACCCTCTGTGGGTGTTCAAGCAAGGAAGAGCCACTCTTATCAGCATCTGAGGAAGAATTGGATGTTGTTCCTTTGTGGACTTTGATTCTTGTGGGGATTTTTTTTTTTTAAGAGAGGTATTTTTCAGTAGGGCCTCCCGGGAAAGGGAAGCATAAACTTAGGTGTTTTTCTGTACCTTTACCACCACTTCAGTTGGAACAGACGAGGAGGATTTCCTGGAATTTGCTAAAGGTTTGTTTAAAGCCATTCACTCATTACAATCTGAGAGTTCCCTTCATTTAAAAAGGAAAATATTTCCCTCTCTCATATTCTGATTCTCACTCCATGGGACAGGACTTTGACTGCATCTCACGTTCCTTCATCACAGTTTAGGGAATCTGACTCAGAATTAATATTTTCTTCACATTCTCCACTTGACAATTTGTCTTTTTCTGATACTGTTGCCAGAATGAAGGAGTTATTTTACTGGGGAAAAATGGAAGTCAAGTCCCAACAAAGATGATATAATTTTCTATAAGTGGATTTCTCCTCATCCTACAATTATCCCCCTCACCCCCCCCTTAGTTTTACCAGCTACAGAGGAGGCTTTTTGTGCAGCCAGCAGTTTGCCTCACAGTCAATCACTTGTCCCTAGAAAATATGATAAATTCTATAACGTTTCCCAGACTTACAAATTTCTTTTTTTCAAACGATGAATTAGATGCTGTAGTAATTTCTCTGACAAAGACATCTTCTGCCAAACACATTATTGTAGCTAGCCTTATTCCTTCTGACAAAGATGAGAAAGCCTGTGATAGCTTTGGTAAGAAAGTTTATACTTCCAGTTAAGCCTTCAGAATAGTGAATCACTTGTCTTGGTTTCTGTTTGCTACCTTTGACAGTATGACCTTGCTTCTTCAGAGATTGACATTTCTAAATTCTTTAATCTCTTCTGCATCTCTGGTAACTAAAGTCTCTTTAAAATGTTCTTATGACACTGTTCATGCTGTTTCTGTAGCAGGTGCTTCTGGGTTAATGATGAGAAGTTATGGCTGGCTGCATTCTCAGAATTTACCAGAAGATGTAAAAGCTGAGATCCTAAATGCTCTCAGTGATAAAAGGGTATTGTTTGGCCTTTCTTTTCCTGAAGTCCTTAAAAATTTATGAAAGGGGAAAGGTAATTGACACTGTTCATGCTGTTTCTATAGCAGGTCTGTCCTGGGACCCCTACTGTTTGGCATCTACTTCTCAGAGGTCCAGGCAATGACAAAAGGCCTGTGGCTGACCAAGTTTGCGGACGACTGTAAGTTGGGTGCTGTCATCGACTCCCCAAATGATGTTAGCATACTGAAAGAGGGTCTCATAGTCACTATTGACTGGTGACAAAGTCATGGACTCAGTGTAAATGCAGAAAATGTATCATCATACCATTTGGCAAAAACGCGGTCCCTACTGATTACCACATCAACGGCAACCCCCTAAGCACACAACCTGTGGTGAGAGACCTGAGCAGTCAGGTTAATAACGACCTCACATTCGACCATCATGTAACAGCAGTGGTCAGAAAAAACTCTTACTTGGGTCATCTCCTAAATAAAAGGATTGCATCCAGAAAGAGGAGGTTATTACCTCTCTATGCTCCTCCCTCATTAAACCAATAATTGAGTATAATGCCCCGTTTGGTATGTACCTTTCCAGACATCTCCACCAACTGAAAAGGCCACTGAAATACCTCACAAAGAGAATCCATGGCCTCCAACACCTGTCATATGCGGACAGGCACAAATCACTATCACTCTACTCTGTATCATACAGATTTCTCAGGGGTGATCTGTGTCTCGCCTACAAGACAATCTCGGACCCTGTCCGTAGGTCTAACTCTTTAGTCATTACCCACTCAAAAGGCCTGAATCTAATATGCAACATCAACAAAACATGATGGAGAGACAGGGTCGTCTCCCAGAGGCTGCCCCATCTCTGGAATAGACTTACCATACACGTCAGACAGAGCACCTCGATGGCCTTCTTCAAGTGCAAACTTGGTGAGTGGATGGGAAACCACAAATTTGTCCCAGGGGTTCCACCTGTGTCCCTCATTGACAGGGGCAACAGGTGCTGAGGTTTCATTTTGGGAATGAACTCTTGGCTAGGCTTGTAAGGGCCCCAGGGCTATCAACCTAGTAATCTACTATGATCCTGTAATTCAGGGTGTTACCAAGATTTTTCATTTTGCCCTGCCAAAATATAATATAAACTTTCCTTCCATTTCATGTTCCTTTTTAGGAAACAGAATAAACTATATACAAACAGGGTACAGGAAAAAAATTCAGGAAGCAATGACAGGGATATTCAAGAAAGAAGGGATGGCCCTCCAAAAACTAAGAGCATTCTGAAATAGCAAAATGACAATATGCTTCCTTCATTTTTTTCCCTCACCCCAGCCTGGCATTCCAGTAAAAGCTTTTCCTAAGTCTAGGTCTTCACTTCCATCTGTGGCACCAGATAACTTTAGACTCTTGTGTTCTGAGAATCATTCAAAAAGGGTACAACTGGCATTGGAATTC
Organism: Protopterus annectens; assembly: GCF_019279795.1. Lineage (NCBI taxonomy): Eukaryota > Metazoa > Chordata > Ceratodontiformes > Protopteridae > Protopterus > Protopterus annectens. Next base: position 1,133,674,716 of record NC_056744.1, on the reverse strand, counting down.
CCTTCCTCCTTTTTAGGAGATTCTTCTACATACATTCAATCAAACCACCTTGTTTCCTCCTATCCAAATCAAATACTGTCTCAGTGCGTTACAGAACCTCTTCCCCTAGATCAAATAGGGGAAGGTTTTTATTCGGTAATCTTTCTGGTGCCAAAGAAAGAAGGAACCATTTGACCTATTTTAGACCTTCCTTTTTTAAACCTTCACATCAAAATCCCCAAATTCAAAATGCTTGCAGTCTGTTACCTCTCATGCCACCTCTCAGTTGTGTAGTAACTTTGGATTATAAAGATGATCATCATCATATTCCAGTTCAAGCTTTCAGATGTTTTTTTTCTGTGTCTGGTTTAAGTTTCTGTTCTTTGCTTTACGCTTTGGGTTGGCAACAGCTCCAAGAGTATTTTCAAAGTGCCTGACTCTTATAGTAGCCCATAGCAGGTTGTAGGGCGTGTACATTTTTCTATATTTAGGTGGCCATCTCATTTTTGCAGATTCGTTAACAAGCTGTCAAGAATCTCTGGCTTTGGCTAAGAACCCTTTTTTAAGTCTGGTATTTCAAATGAGCATAGGGAAATCTTCTCTTATTAGGTCTGTGATGTCTCCTAGATACATCCCTGATGATGTTTTTTCCTTCCTCAGGGCAAAGTGGAATTTTACAAAGAACAGTTTCTTGCATTTTCCATCCAGACTCTGTCATCTGCCAGGGAATATATCAGGATTCTAGGTTTCGTGAACTGCACAATTCTCGTGATTCCTTTGGCCAGACTTCACACAAGAAAAATCCAGTGGTTCCTCAAATCAGTCTGGACCCAACTCAGGTACCGCCTCTCTCTCTTCAAATCCGTGTACTGAGGTTGGTCAAAAGGGAGATCCCTGATGGTGAATCAGTTGTCCTTTAACCCAGGCCACTTTTTTCCCCTCAAGTCCTTTCTCAGTCTGTGACCACTGATGTTTCGGGTTTTGCTTGGGGAGCTGTATCCAAAGGAGTGAATGACCAGGGCCTGTGGAACCAGCAGGAAAAGTCAAAGTTCATTAATGTCAAAGAAGTTATGACACTAATAAAATGCTTTAAATCTCTATAACATCTTTGGATTCCAGACCCCCTACTAGTAATCCTAGATAACACCACAATGATGTAGTACATAAACAAATGTGGAAGGCACACCCTTCCCCCTTTGAAGACTAGCTGGCTTCACCTGCGAACTAGCAACTCAGCAGGGTGACTCTCTGCAGGCTACTTACATTCAGGCAGAGCAGAAATGTGTAGCAGACATGCTGAGTCACATTCAGTACAGACCCTCACCACATGAGTGGAAGTTGCACTCACAGGGTCTTCCAGAAATTAATCAAATATAGGAAACCATCTTCATAAGAAATAAACAGTAGATCTCAAGTAGATCAGTTTGCCTCCATTCACAACAGACAGTTGAAGAAATTCTGTTCCAGGACTCCCAAGGGTATTTACCACAATCTTACCTACAGGATGGACTTGCTCACACAAGAAGGAGGTTGTTTGGTAATACCCCATCCTTCAGTTTGTTACCTTTTAGGCACTTTTTTTCTAAGGAAATGCATCTGGTATTAAATGTGGCAAAGACACTTTCTGCTAGAAAATCATATATGGCTAAAGAGCTAAGATTATTTCAAGGCTCAGATAACTCTGATACTTCAGTACTTGTATAAGTTATCGGTCTTTCTTACTCATCTGTTATGATTCACCTTTTGATCATCTCTGCTTCTCTGCCCGTAGATCCCCTTTCTACCCTAAATCAAGCTGAACAGTTTTTGAAAGGAATGTTGCATATTAATCCACCTAGAAGACAGGTGGCTCCTACTTGGTTGCTTGATTTTGCACTGAAGGTACTTGCACTTTTTCCTTTTGAACCTGCTCATGAGAGTGATTTGAAGTTCTTGTCCTGGAAACAATGTTTCTTGTTTCTCTGACTTCTGCAAGAAGGGTATCTCAGTTACAAGGTCTTAAGGTGATTCAACCTGCCTCATCTTTCATAAAGAGAAGATAACTAAGAACCAATCCTTCCTTTGTGCCTAAAGTGGTTACAGAGTTTACATTGAGCCAGACTATCTCTGATTTTATAACAAAAAAAAGTAATGGAGAAAGAATTCTACATATTCTGAATGTCCCCAGACAACTCGGATACTACACTGATAGAACAAAAACTTTCAGGATTCTAATCAACTGTTTGTTTCTTATGAGAGCAAGAAAAAGAGACAGCCAGTGTCAAAAAAGATCTTCTAGAAAGGCCAGGGCCACTCTAGAAGGACTTTAGTTACTTCTGTAGCTTTTTGGAAAGTGTTAGACTCTGAAAGTGTCAAAGATGAATAATTTAGTCTTCTGTGTACAAATTTACCAAGCATCTACAAGATAAATTCCCTCTCTAGGTCCAGAGCAGACTTTGGTAAAAGAAATGCTAAGACTGTTCTTCAAGGGATTCTGGACTCTGATTCTTCTTCCTTTTCTTGTAATCTCTGGCATTCGTCTCATATAGGTTAGGCTACTGCAACAGTGATCTAGTCGAGCATGGTAAATTTACTTACACAAGCGTACTATATATTCATCATTAGATCACTATTACAGCACAAACCATACCTCTCAACCTGGAAACATCAAAAAGGCCCATGAAAAATAGGTACAAATCTCTATGCTGATTAACATCAAATTTGCATACATGATTACATAACCCCACCCACTCCGGTGGAATTGTGAGATACCAACATTCAAATACAAACTGAAGAACAGACAACCAAAATATGGCACCAGAATCCCCCTGCAGCCATTCCAATGTCCCATTACCTGTCTGTTTTGCCCCATTTACCATAAACACTAATGTGTGCATACTGCTTTACTTTTACAATGATTATATGGATTTTATTTTTACATTTTATAGCACAATGTACAAACACTAATAGACATCTGCTAAACAAAGCAAAACTGTCTCACTAGGAAAATAAACTTGGCATTAAAACTTCTCTGCCCTTGAAAGTCACATTCATTTAAACAGCATTGAAACCCACACAACATCCAAAGAAAATGTATCTGGTCAGTGGTGGATAAAGATTACCTTTGAGCTGTTTTCATATCATTGGCCCCTTGCACACAAAACAAGAAACATACGTGTGTTCTTTCATACACCTTCCTGATATTATTAAATTATATTCCTTGTATAATACAGCACACTTGTTAGAGTGCATTTTAAATGTATTGTTTGAACATTTTTCCATTAGGAAATTAAACAAAATGCATAAACCAGTAATGACAAAACTGCCGAATTCAGAACATGTCCATCGTAAAAGTCTACTTCCACACCCACACTATATATATATATATATATATATATATATATATATATATGTGTGTGTGTGTGTGTGTGTGTGTAATGACAATAGTGTAAGCCACAGGCATCTTGCACAGCTTCTCGCAATTATTTTCAACTTCAGTTTTTTTTTGGGGGGGGACATACAGTTTGGAAAGTTGCTAGAATAAAATGTGTTACCACGATGCATTTCACTGCCAAGGCTTGAACCGAGGACCCTGTGGACTACAGTAAGAGCAACATACCACTATGCCAGATCAGCAGTTTTCTGAAAGGTAGGAAGACTGAGACTTAAATGGCTATCATTTAATGAATTCAGTTCTCACTTCTCACCATAGCTCTCAACCTCTTAGCACAAAAAACCTGGACAAAGCCAATAATGAGGGAATACAGCCCCAAAATAGGGACAAATTTCAAATACTGATCTTATAAATTTAGAAAATTGCTAGTATAAAAGATTTTGTGTTACCATTTATTTTCTGAAGAATTTGAAGTCTGAAATTCAAATGCCTGTCTATTTAGTGAATTCAATCCTTCAGTGATTTGCCACAGAAATCCTCAAAACCACAGATTTTATGAGGAATAGATCAAAAATATGAGGCATAAATTCACAAGTGGTGGTGGCTAGGAACTTTAAGCTCTTTTTACCTTGTACCCAAGGTACAGGGTTTGAGCCTGAGTACCTCTAGTCACCAGGTGTATTAAATTGGGGCATTTACACACACGCGCACACGCGTGCACACACACACACGCAAAATAAAAGAACATGTTTCCTTACTTCAGACAGAATCCTGTCTATTCGTTCACCCTGGACTTTCCGGTGCAGAAAATACTGTTTCTCACTCGCAAATGTGTAGCCAGCCAGAAATGTGTACACTGAGCTGACAGGCTGGTAGCCCTGACGGAGCTGACGTCATTGCGCATGTAATGACGTCCGCTCCAAAACCAGAAAAAAATTTTAAATAAAAAAACAGCTGAGAAAAAGTCAGAATTGAAAGAGTGTCACTTGGGAATCATGGCACCCCATTATTTGGACCCCAAAACTCGGTAAAAAACGAGTAATTCAGTACAGTTGGGGGAAGTATGACAAACACCCTTCCTCCTTCACCCTTCTTTTTGTTTTTTTTTGTTTGTTTTTTTCTTTTTTATGCCAGGGCATAGGATTTTTCTCATTCTTTTCTTTTCCTGACACATACCTATTTGACAGAGATCTAGCCTCCCTTGCTCTGAGGCAAGAAAGATCTGAAATTTTCGCAATCTAAGTGCTAACTTTGTACCAATCTTCTCAAGCTCCACAGCAGTTAGGTCATCTACAAAGTGCTCTAAAGCTTTGGAAGTTGTCTGGTTATCTACACTGACTGGATAACATCCCCTGTATCTTAGGCTACTGGAGCAGAAATCTATTCGTACATTTTCTGTTATGGTAAGGTTACTTACACAACTGTACTTTTAAGAGTTAGTTAATTTGATTCTAAAGTATGCAATTATTTGGTCAGATGGAGTTTGGAAGAGTAAAAATGAAGTAATGTGGGGTAGAATGGGAATTAATGTATATGGAAAGCATAGTGAAGGCAGGTGCAGCAAGGTGTAGTGGAGCAGGGATTTTCCTGAACTGGAATTCCACCAAAAATTATCAGCAGATCATGACAAGGTTTTTGGATTTTACTGTGGCAAAAATGCCCAGATATCAACTTTTAAGTTAGAAGACCAACAGTGCTTTCAGCACAGAAGGTATACTTTTGCAGTGTTAAAATCCTGAATGAGTTATTTACCTTGTCATTCTGGCAAGGGGAGTTAGCAAAAGGGCTGTGTTTAGCTGCTTGCTGTTTTAAAAAGAAATACTAAGCAATAGAACAGTGGGAGATGATTGTGTTAAAGTGAGAATACAGTGCACCTGGTAGCATATACTGCACTTCAGAGTCACAGTGATACTTAGATCTGGCAATCAACAGAGACCTCCAAAGCAGAAACGCAAGCAACCTCTATCCCCCAACACAACCCAAATGAGACATAGCCCACAGACTCAGTGTGCCGCTCAACCACAGCCAATAAGGCAAAACAATGTACCCAACACACTAGTCATAGGTGACTCTATAGTCAGGCACACTGATGTCCCAGTCACTAGGCTAAACAAGGAGAAGGTTACTGTCAGCTGCCTATTGGGTGCCAGGATCCGCCACATAAGCCACACACTCAGGTCACTCCACAACAAGTACAAGTATGACTCTGTCATTGTCCATGTTGGTGTGAATGACCTGAGACATACTTCCCTGGACTACATGAAAAGAGACATGCAAGAGCTCTCCGATCTTGTAGCCCAGGCAAGTATGACCCTAGCCCTGAGTAGCATTCTGCCATCACCCAGAATGATACCGCAGTTCAAGGACAAAATAATTGACTTCAACAATTGGCTAAGCATCTGGTGTCATTCTAAGGGGATCCAGTATCTGTCTGCCTGGGATGACATGGTCGACAGACCATGATGCTTTGCCACAGATGGCCTGCACCTGTCGCCCCTGGGATTCCGGATACTGGCTAAGGCTCTTGCTGCCCCTATAGTGCCTTTTTAGGCAGGGTTCAAATAACAAATTCACCACCATAACCGGAACAGGCAAGCAAAAACTGAGGGTAATGCTACTCAATGCTAGAAGTCTAAATCTCAAAATGCACTCACTCAAGGCACTCTTTAAAATGGAGAACATCGATATCTGTGCAGTGACTGAGACCTGGTTCAAGGCTACAGAGAGCACCCCTGCACTACCAGGCTATAACTTGTACCACGCTTTTCGGCCATGTAACCTGGACCGAAACACCAAAGATGGAGGCGTGTCCATATTCATTAAGGATATCCACACCTCCAGGCTAGTTGTTCAGCATAATGCATCCGAGGTTATCCAAGTGCAAATAACTCTGGGCAAAAGTGCAATCCAAATTGTAGCTTGCTACAGATCCCCCTCCATGCCCCAGGATTCCCACTCCTCTTTTCTTGATGTACTGAAAAATGTTAGGGTTCAACCAAGCACCCTAATAATGGGTGACTTCAACTACCCCATCATTAACTTTGAAAACTACTTGTGTATCAACTCCTTACCTCTACGCTTTCTGGAATTCATAAGCTCCAATGCCCTAGATCAACTTATCCACACCTCCACCAGGGGCAACAATATCCTAGACATAGTCATTACCAACATGAGTGACTGGTGTTCCACACCTGAAGTCAACTCCTCGTTTGTCCGATCTGACCATAAGCTTATTACCCTTGATATCCACATCCCACCCCCACCCCCCATTAAGGAAACCACAGCAAAAAATTTCTCCAAAGCCAACTTCATACTTCTTAAGACAGAAGTGGTGAACTTCATGAAACCCATGCAGATGGACAATGCAGTTACAACTGCTGAATCCTACACAAATGCACTCTATAAGCACTTACACAAGTGCATGGATCGTGCTATACCAAACAGAACCAAGACGCTATCCTCCAAAAAAAGGAAGCCAATCTGGTGGTCCCCTGCCATAAACAAACTGTACAACAGAAGGAAGAAACTGTTGCAAAAGAGAGTAAAATCCCATGAGTGGAGGAGCTCCCTGATCAGTCTCAGTAAGAAGCTGAGATCCCTTATAAGATCCTCCAAAACTAGCTACGAAAACAAAATCGCCACTAAATCCAAGGACAACCACAAAGCATTCTATAGCTATGTCAATATCTAGATGGCAACACCCAGATCTGCTCTGAGTTACAGCACAAAGGCACGAAAATTACAGAACCAACTGATATTGCCAACATCCTGGCAGATTGGTTCAGTGCTAACCTTACCCCCCTCTCACTCCCTAAAGGGCCCATATCTCTACAGGAAGAATGCAGAGTCCCTGTAATCACAACTATGCAGGTAAAAGCTGCACTCTCTAAAGCCAAAATCACAGCCTCCATGGGACCGGACAACATCCCAGGCTGCGTTTTACACGAACTTCAGAACGAACTGGCTCCCCTCTTAAGCACCATGTTCAGTAATAGCGTTGCATCAGGCTTTGTGCCCACTGAATGGCGCACAGCAGCAGTTATCCCACTCCACAAAGGGGGAGCCACCACTGATCCCAGGAACTATCGACCTATTAGCCTGACGAGCCTGGTCTGCAAGGCCATAGAACGTATCATCATGGAACTCATAAACAAAGACATTGGTAACCTCCAAACTCTGGATCCCACCCAGTTCAGGTTTGTGACAGGCAGATCATGCCTCCTGAACCTGATCGACTTCTTTGAGACAGTCAGCAAAGCCGTGGATGAGAGTAAGGTGGTTCACATAGCCTATCTTGACCTCGCCAAGGCTTTCGACACCATCCCCCATTCTGGAATTATAGCTAAACTCACTAAACTAGGTATAAATTCCTACAACAAAAGATGGGTTGCCAACTGGCTCACTGACAGAACCCACACTGTAAAAGTTGCAGACTCCATATCTGACCTCAAAGCAGTGACAAGTGGAGTACCACAGGGTTCCGTCCTGGGATCTGTCCTGTTTGGTATCTACTTCTCTGAAGTACAGGCTAACACAGAAGTCCTCTGTCTAACGAAGTTTGCAGATGACTGCAATCTAGGAGCCATAGTCAAGTCCTCAAATGATGTGGACATCCTACAGAAGGGCCTCACTGAGACAGATGCGTGGTGTCAGAGCCATGGCCTCAAGCTCAGTGCCAAAAAGTGCAGTGTCATCCCCTTTGGTAAAAACTCTGTACCCATGAACTACCACATAGGCAGCAATCTACTCAACACCGAATGCGTGATAAGAGACCTTGGGACCCAGGTGGACAGTAGTCTCTCCTTTGATAGTCACATCGCCACAGTAGTCAGGAAGTCCTTCTACATGGCATACCTCATCATAAAAGGGTTCTCATCCAAGAAAAAAGAGGTCATTGTTCCCTTCTACTCGTCACTCATTAGACCCATTGTAGAGTACAACGCCCCTTTTGGAATGTACCTCACAAGACATCTGCAGCAGCTGGAAAGGCCACAGAAGTACCTCACAAAGAGGATTACTGGCCTCAAACAAATGCCCTACACTGACCGCCTCAAAAAACTCCAGCTTTACTCCATAGCATATCGCCTACTCTGACGTGATCTCTGCCTAACATATAAAACTATGTCAAACCCAGAGCTGTTGGACATGCTACACCTAAAGAAATCCCAATCCCTCTGAGCTACACACTCTAGGGACCTAAACCTTGTCACCCACAATAAACAGGACACGCTGGAGGGATAGATTCCTGTCCCAGAGACTTCCTATACTCTGGAACAAGCTACCCATCTATGTCAAGCAAAGTTCTTCATTAGCACTCTTCAAGAAAAATCTTGATGGGTGGATGGGAAATAGGAAATACACCCCGGGGATCACTTCTGTGTCTCTGCTGGACAGTGGCACAGGAAAATAACTTTCTTGGGTGGCGTAAGCTATGGTACCTTGCTGGCTAGGCTTACGTAGGCCCTTGGGCCGATAGCCTAGTATCTACCTATGAACCTATGTTGTCATTATTGACCCAAGATACATTCTTATACAGCTTTATGGCTACACTTTGTATTTCTACAGCAATTATTTTCTGCTGAGTTATTTTTTGTAGAGCTTTTGTAAACGTCTGCTGAGATGTTATTCTCCAACATTTTTAGACAATATCTTCCATTGAGCACTGTGAAAGGAAAACGGTGAAAGCCACTAGAAATCCAAAAGGTTTATTGTAGAGGTTAAGCGCTTTTGGCCAAGCAACAATGGTCTTCTTCAGAACAAATAAGACCCACATAAACCATCTTTAAATACGCCACCCTAATCTGACACATCCAATCAAAAATCCACTTTAATAAGAGTGGTGTCAACATAATCAACATAAATATACGTAGAAAAACATTTAGAAACATTTAAAATAATGCTGAAAAAGAACAATAACATACATTAATTGCATTTATCATAACAGACTTTTTCAGCATTGTTTTAAATGTTTTTTCTAAGTATATTTATGTTGATATCACTTTTATTAAGTGAATTTTTGATTGGTTGTGTCAGATTAGGGTGGGGGTATTTAAAGATGGTTTATGTGGGATGTCCTTCAAGGATGCATCTGCAGTCCTAACATATGGGTTGTCCTGCCTCAGTCAGCCCTTCGGTCGGCCGGATTCCAAAGTCTGGGTCTGGCCTCGGCTGATGTCGCACTTCACCCGACATCATAGCTGCTGTGAATTGGGTATAAAGGCATCAGCCGACGCCATTTTCCTCAGTCTTTCTTGCCCGGTGCTGCCGAAGCAGAAGCTGTTCGCAAGTGCCGGTTGGTCAGATCCAGAGATTTCTACTACGAAGACTTCTAAAAGCTAAGTACCCGTTGGGGACTCTTTCTTGCCTCAGCCGATGTCAGAAAAAGTAAATAATTGTTTAACTTGGGGGAAACAAATACCTCATAAGGATTTCCACTCTTACTGCCTTCCTTGCTTAGGCCCAGACCACGACGTATCAGCTTGTCTAGCCTGTGCTTCCTTCAACCGACGGACACTTAGGCGTCGGTCGGAGTTTGCAGAGGAGTTTTTTGGTCCCGCTTTTGCTTACAAAATGCCGTCGGAGACTCCGACTTCACAATTAGCTAAAAAGCACAAGGAAAAGGACCGACACTCGCGGTCCGCGGTTTCGGCCGAAACCACGGTTAAGCCAACCGCGAGTGTCTCGGTTTCGGCTGAAACCGAGTCCTCGGTTCTTCCTTCGGCCGAAAGCTTGCCTCCGATAGCCGAGGCCTCACACAGCATGGCTGAATCCGCTACTGAATTTACCCCTGCTGTAGCAGGCACCCAGGATTTATCAGATACTATTCCTTTAGACATATCTACTCCTGCACGTGGAGCTGCTAGGCCCCCTGCATCTATGTCTATCAAGGCTTTTTCTAGGGCTAAAGCAGCTAAATCTTCTAAGGCCTTGCCTGCTAAAACCCCCCACACACAGGCCTACCTCCAGTTCCCAAATGCTCAGCTTGGCTGAGGATCTCATTTCTTTGATCAGGGGATCCCAACCTCACCCAGACAGGGCCTCTCAACCCCCTCCAGAGAAGAGGCCTAGAGCAGAGCCCACCGATCCTGATTCTACAGACTATTCCTCGGATGATTCAGAAAACTCAGGTCCTCCAGAAGGCCCATATTCTCCTTATGAGGATTCTGATGCAGAAGACTCCATTCCTTCTGCCTCTCCTCCTGAGGAATTTTCTTTTGGGGAAACCTTACATGCTATGAGAGAGCATTTTCAATGGCAGGGCCAGGATTTTTCAGATTCAAGGAAAAGGCTAAGGACCTTTTTACATTTACCACAGCATAGGCCTTTAGCCATTCCTCCAGTACTTACAGTTGTTGATGATGCTTATAATGATGCCTGTACTGCCCCTGACTCTCTTCCCCCGGCCCCTGCCAAGCCCGACAGATATTACAGGGTCCCGGACACACACTTTCACTTGTATAAGGCTCCTATTGCAGATCCTGAAACCATTTCACAGGGTCCCAAAGCTGTAGCAGCTGCCTCTGCCAAAAAACCCCTCCCCTCTGAAAGAGAATCTAGAGCATTAGAGAGATGGGGTAAAAAGTTTATACTTCTGCTACTCTTTCGGCTAGGGCCTTAAACTGTCAATTCCACATGATTCAGTATCAGGAATTTTTGTTAGACCAGCTAAACAAAAAACTGTCCTCTCCTGAACCTATAGACCGTAAGTCCCTTCAGGATTTGGTACATAACACTCAGCAGGTCAGTAATCATTCCCTAAAATGCGGCTATGATGCACTGGAGGCTTCCTTTAGATCAGCTATGACTGGAACAGTGATTAGAAGGCATGCCTGGTTAAAAGAGCAATCCTTACCAGACCATGTAAAGTCAAAGCTTCTAGATGCTCCCATGGAGAAACAAAGTTTGTTTGGCTCCCCTGCACAGCAAGTGCTAAAGAAGGTGGAAGAAAAAGCAAAATCTGTCCAAACAGTCAAGGATTTCTTACAGGTCCAGCCTCCGAGGTTTAGTAGAAATTGGCCTTCGAAGAATTGGTCCTTTCCAGACACCTCCAGAGCACAGAGAGAGAGGCGCCCAAGAGGCAGAGGTCAATCCAGAGGTGCCTACAGGGACGTCAGTGGCAGCCTAACAACCAGAGAAGTACTGCCACAGATTCAGCTACGACCACTCCCACAGGACAGACACAATGACTTGACTCTGATACCGCCTACCAGGGAACAACTGCAAGCACCCTTAGGCGGAAAGCTTGCCTTATTTTCCGTAAACTGGCATTACATTACAGGAGACAAATGGATTTTACAGACAATAGACAAAGGCTACAGGTTTCACTTCCACACTCTACCAAAAAAGAGAGGAATGCCAAACCTACCACCAAACCAAAAAACAAACGCTCTAGCACAAATCAACCATCTACTAAGGATGAGAGCTATAGAAAAGGTACCGCCTATGGAACAAGGACAAGGATTTTACTCCAGACTTTTCCTGGTACCAAGGAAAGAAAACCAATGGAGACCTATTCTCGACCTGTCCGCTCTGAACACATACCTCATTGTTTCAAAATTCAAAATGCTGACCCTACAGCAACTTCTTCCCATGCTGGGCAAGGAGTCTTGGCTGGTGACTCTAGATCTCAAGGAGGCATACCTGCATGTCCCTATACGACCAGATTGCAGAAGATACCTCAGATTTCTTGCAGGATCAGAGCATTATCAATTCTCAGCATTGCCCTTTGGCTTATCTACTACGCCCAGAGTATTCACGAAATGCCTGGCATCAGTATTTGCTCATTGCAGGCTTCAGGGAATTCAGATTTATCCATACCTGGACGACTGCCTAATACAAGCGGACAACAAGACCAAATTAACAAAAGATTTGGAAAAGGTTATACAACTACTGCAAGCCCTGGGATACACAGTCAACATGAAAAAGTCAAGGCTGGTACCATCCCAAAGGATAACATTCTTGGGTGCAGAACTGGACACATCAAATCAAATGGCATTTCTCACAGCAGAAAAGCAAAAGCAACTACCACTCTATTTCATGGCATTAACAACGCAGAACCAGCTTACAGCAAGGAAAGTCCTGCAAGCCCTGGGTTACATGGCATCCTGCATAATATTGATTCCACATGCCAGGCTACATATGAGGAAGTTGCAATGGTACCTAAGGAATGTATGGTCTCAACACAAGCACAGTCTAGAAGCCCAGATTCCAATAATTCCATGCCTGAAACAAGAATTCCTGTGGTGGGCTCAGGCCTGTCAGTTGAACAGAGGTCTGCCCTTCCACAAACCTCACCCAAGCCAGACTATCACCACGGACGCCTCAGACCTAGGCTGGGGGGCACACATGGTGGACAAGTGTATACAAGGCCTATGGACACAAGACCAGCTGAACCTACATATAAATCAGAAAGAGATGCTGGCAGTGAAACAGGCACTTCAGACATTCAGACCTTTTCTTCAACAGGGTCATTTGCTGATGAGGACGGACAACACCACAGTCATGTGGTATATCAACAAACAGGGAGGCACACACTCATATCCTCTATGCCGGATGGCAATGGACCTATGGAATGTGGCCCTGAACCACAACATTCAACTCCAGGCCAAATTTGTGCCAGGAAAAGAAAATTCACTGGCAGACACCTTAAGCAGAACTACCACGGATGCCCATGAATGGATGCTGCATCCAGACATCTTCAAAACCATTACAAAGAAATGGGGACTACCAGAAATAGACCTGTTCGCATCCCCACACAACCACCAAGTGAGGAAATTCTGCACAAGGACATACCACCCACTTGCTTGGAAGGTGGACTCCCTATCCTTCAGTTGGGAAAACCTGACAGCATATGCATTCCCACCTCTTCCTTTGATGCACAAAGTGCTACTGAAGATCAAAGAAGATCACCCAAGGATCATCCTGATAGCTCCAGACTGGCCGAGGCAACATTGGTACCTGCTACTGAGGAGTATGTCTCGGGCACACGCATGGCCTCTACCTCTAGTTCCTTTACTGCTAACACAGAACAACTACAAGATCCTACATCCAAACTTGAAAACACTACAGCTAGCTGCTTGGAATATTACATAAAGCAAAATAACCCAGACTTATCTCAGAGGGTTAAAGACATTATCCTGGAGGCTCGCAGACCCTCCACAAGGAAGACTTATTCAGCCAAATGGAAAAGATACCTCATTTGGAGTGCAGCAAATGGAGAAAATGCATCATTAGCAAACATAGCTAACATCCTGGAATATTTAGCAGAACTTTTCCACAATGGCCTGTCTTACTCCTCCATTAAGATTCATGCATCAGCAATTTCAGCAGAATACAACATGGATCCTCCAGTTTTCTCTCATCCTCTACTCAGGCAGTTTCTGAGAGGAATTAAAAATGTAAAGCCTCCAAGGAAGCCACCTTTGCCTACATGGGACCTTAACTTTGTGCTGGAAAAGTTAACACTTCCCCCTTTCGAACCAGCAGCAACAGCAGAATTACAGTTCTTATCTTGGAAAACTGCTTTCCTGCTTGCAATCACTTCAGCAAGAAGGGTTTCTGAATTACAGGCATTAATGGCAGTACAGCCCTTCCTTATCTTCCATCAGGATAGAGTGTCCTTGAGAACTAATCCTACTTTTATGCCAAAAGTGGTCTCCAGGGTATTATTGAACCAAGCAATCCACCTACCAACATTCTTCCCCAACCCACAGAACAGGGGGGAAAGACTACTGCATACATTGGATGTGCACAGGCAATTGCGCTACTATCTGGACAGAACCAAGACCAACAGAAAAACTGACCAGCTTCTGGTAGCATATGCAACAGGAATGGAAGGAAAAGCAATTTCAAAACAGACAATCTCAAAATGGATAGGAAATTGCATTAGATTTTGTTACTCTTCATGGAAAGACAACTCCAGAAAACATCAGATCTCACTCCACAAGGGCTACAGCCACTACTACAGCTTTCCTACGAGGAGTGGCTACCAAAGACATTTTAGAAGCTGCTACTTGGAGCTCCGTGCATACATTTGCCAAGCATTATAATCTGCCTTTATTCTCCAGATCCCGAGCAGGTTTTGCAACTGCTGTTTTGCAAGGGATCTTAGCTACACCATAATCATCTTAGTGCCTCCACCCCCAGTTTGGCTATGGTATTCTACCCATATGTTAGGACTGCAGATGCATCCTTGAAGGACATAGTACAGTTTTGTACCTACCATAAATGTAGATGTCCGAGAGGTATGCATCTGCAGTCAGGATTACCCACCCTCCTTCCCCTCTGTGGTACTCCTAGGGTATTTGCCCATCTTGTAGCTAGCTGGGGGAATCTATTATGGTGTATTTGTTTGTATATATGTATATACAGGCTTATATTGTTTGCTCTCTACTGTTTGGAACCATTTGCATTTATCCAAATTTAGCCTTCCTAGAGGGCACCTGGCATCTGGGGCAAGAAACACTGAGGAAAATGGCGTCGGCTGATGCCTTTATACCCAATTCACAGCAGCTATGGCGTCGGGTGAAGTGCGACATCAGCCGAGGCCAGACCCAGACTTTGGAATCCGGCCGACCGAAGGGCTGCCTGAGGCAGGACAACCCATATGTTAGGACTGCAGATGCATACCTCTCGGACATCTACATTTATGGTAGGTACAAAACTGTACTTTTTATTTGTTCTGAAGAAGGCCATTGTTTGGCCGAAAGCACTTAACCTGTACAATAAACCTTTTGGATTTTTAGTGGCTTTCATCACTTTTTTTCAGTGTTTTTTGCTGATTTCTTTGTTCCACTGGGATTAGAGGCATTGTTTTAAATTTTTAGTGTTTAATATCTTGTATTGACTATTGGCCCAAGTTGTTTCTGAAATGGGTCCTAGTTCTAGTGCACTTATCTGGTTAACAACTCTATAGTATCCTTTGTTGATAAGTAGTGTTACATAAACAGGACTATGTCTCAGACACAATCAAATACAAGTAAGTTAGCCATTGTATACAGCCTCAACCGAAAGTCTGTACACATGTGAAGTGGTATTAGTAAATGGCTAAAATCCTTTCTTTCGCATGGTTTGCCAGGCCAATATGAGCAGCCCCCATTTATTATTTGAACTTATGCTTCACTTCATTGCGCACTTGTATTCGTACAGAATGGTGTTAATAAATTACTAAAATCTTTTCATACTTCTGGCCAACCAGACCCAAATAGGCTGTACCACTTGTGCCTGTAATCATTCAGTACAGCTTCCATCCCTATGTCTATATTCATTTGCTGAAGTCATCTCCATATTTGTGCAACATTTCTTAAATCTTTTCCATTTATTCAGGCTCTTGTCTGACAACAATTCTGGGAGTGTAGTAATATATGTGCGTCTGTGTCTTTATTTATTTATTTGGAAATAATGTTGGCTCCAGGTTAGGATGCAACATGCTCTTTTCCTCATTGTATTGTTCGTGATGACTTGGCAATAAAGGTGTCATGTGAGTAAAATTAAAGAAAGAAGGAAACAGTAAAGTTAAAGCATGAAATCTAGCAGATTTAGGTTCTTAAAAAAGAAGAGCATTAATCCCCTTTTATTTTTTCATTATTCTGCAGAAAGAGCAATGAAGAGGCACAAAAAGAAAGAAGAAAAGTGGCTGGTTTAGTAACCATGATGGAATCAAGTCTTCTGCAGTTTTACATTTCAAAGCAGTGGTTAAATAAATTCAAGACTTTTGCTGAGCCTGGACCTATATCAAATAATGACTTCCTGTGTACCCATGGAGGTAAGGCTGTTACCATCTTCACTAATAGTTCTTAATTACCCTTTGCAAATGAGCCATGCATAGTGACAAAAATAAGCTGTGCACAGTGGTGGAAGTGGATGAAAATGATTTCCCTCAGCTGCTTGATACGTGACTGCTGTCTTTGTTTGGTTGTATTTGTTTTACTCCTTACATATTGTAGCAGTGTGTATGGGCTCAAAATCAGTATTTTCTTTACTGTAATATGATACTGTCGCAGAGAAAGAGCAGTCAGCTTTAGTTTGGTGAAGCCTTGAAGTGAAATTATGTGTGTGTTGGGGGGTACATAGTGAAGTGCACAGAGGGACTTAGCCACCTGCAAAAAGTGGTGGTGCTGGTGGTAGTGGTGGTAATATTTTGTCTTTTTGTTGAAATCCACTATTGGTAAAGTATGTGTCTGTTTTGTGTAGTTGACTGAGCAGTGGTGCTTAGAGCCTTTACATTTCAGTTAGATATGGTAGACCATGTAAGAATATGTAAACTTGAATTTGAGGATGAAATGTTATTTAATGTTTGATAACTTAGAGAATGGACTGATCAAGAATGCACTTGTTTAGGTCATGATGTATTCCAAAGGCACAAATGTAAAAGCATACATCCTGAATCTGTAATATCCTGAATAACTACAGACTATATAAAGTACATAAATAGGAACAATGCTAGGCAAGATTTCATGGAGACCAAAAGATGCCTAGCCTTGTACACATTTAAGTAGACGTGTAAAATTCTTACCACACTTTTCTAGCATATAATAGTGCCCACCTACCAAAATCAAGCGGGCATAGTCACATGATAACCGATCAAGTCATCAAGTCTAGCCTTAGAGGTAGCCAAAGCAGTACTTTATTTGACCTGTAGTAATAACTTATTACAGATGTTGAGAATATTAGCAACTCATCCCCCAACAATTCTTATTTATTTGTTGGTATAGACTTAATGTCAGATAGCATTGGGTCTTATTGGTTCGAAAAGTAAAACAGGTCAGCTTGGCTATCTGGTAGACTACTGAGTATAAGGAGACGCTTGCTAATCTGCTAGGAGAGTTGAATTTTTTACAGTTTTTAATTTTTGTGGTTAGAAATGTTTTGGGGGCCTTTCCAGTCCAGTGGATTTGTACATACCAGTAGAGGCATTGTATTCACTGATGGCTCTGATAAGGGAAGAGTACAACAGTGGGATGACTTCTTTGGATCTTATGGATATTCTGCTAGAAAAGGTGGGCCAGATATAAGAATTTCCTGACTTTGGTGGAACCATGATGATAGAATGACAGAGAGTTATGTGCATACACAGGCAGGTCTCTGATGACTGTCTCTGTGTAAAGACAAGTGCCATTTATAAGGCGAGCAACATTTTTGCCAAACATGACTATGCTGCACTTATTTGCATTTAGCTTGAGACCATTTTCAGTGTACCAGGTATGTGCATAGTCCAGACCTTGCTGGGACTTTTTAGTAATGCTTTCAT
Organism: Protopterus annectens; assembly: GCF_019279795.1. Lineage (NCBI taxonomy): Eukaryota > Metazoa > Chordata > Ceratodontiformes > Protopteridae > Protopterus > Protopterus annectens. Next base: position 1,133,657,116 of record NC_056744.1, on the reverse strand, counting down.
GGCCATAATAGCTTTTCTTTCAGGATTTCATTTTGTATTTTACCTTGTATACATGTGTTTTTACACACTTGTACATATATCTGGTTATTCACTGACATATCCATATGTGATTACCACTCACCGAAGGAGCAGTAGATAGTTTTCTTACTTGTTACTGGTATTACCATTCTCACAAATAGTTTTTCTAAGTATTCTTTGACCACCAAATTTATTTAACTTAAACAAGCATTGTTTTAATGAATATATTCCTTCATTCCAAAAATATATTCTTTCACACCATCACTGTAATTATTTTAATATAATTCAGTTTCTTCTATGACGTACTTACTTATTTGACAGAATTAAGTATTTACAGTTATTATTTATTTATTGCTTTTATTTACCGGAGTAGACCATTTGGACTGTGGTGGTCCTTTTTTCAGTGGATGCCCGGGGAAAAATCTTCAATAACAAAATAGACATTTTTATACAAGCGAGAAAAATATAAAGCTTAAAATAACAATATGGACATACTATAACTGAACGGCTAGTATACTAGAAAACATAGAAAACATCTGCAGTGAGTAAACTATATAAATATTTCTGTTCATCATTGTTTTCTCATTTATGAAGTTGAGATTTGTATGATTATAGTAAAGGAAAGCTCATCAGATGAAATGTAAGTGAAGTGTCAGTGGCTTAACAGGAAGCACACTAACCTTTGCTAATGGAAGATTAGATCTATATGGTTCTATTCCCACACCAGGTACTTAGGTTAATTTTCCAGTAATGACAGTTTAGTGCAGTATAAGGGGATTGCTGCACCTCTGAGTATGCCATCTTTTGAATGAAAAGTTAAATGGATGGCTCATCTGTCTGAGTTGGTGGTAGCTCAGATGGATTTAAAAGGATGAAATGTAAAAGATCCCATGAGAGAAGGGGAAGTTACTCGCCCTAATCTGTATGAATGACACTTGGGATCTCCCCTGAAAAGAGGCCATTGGCCTTGTGGGACTAACTCAGTCAATAAAGCATGCATGCGTAAATAAATAAATGCCTCCTTCTGGTAAAGTTTAAGAAGGATGATTATTTGTGAATGAATTTGATTTTACTTTTGGGTTGAAGAGTATAGTATCATGATCTCTGGTAATTACAGATGGCATAACCATGGGTGGGAAGCAGAAAGAGTGTATGTGTTTACTGTATCTAAGGTACCTATTGTCTTGCCAAGGACCCAATATTCTTCCTCTGCTAATCCAGTCACTTTCCCTGGCCTTGTCTCTGTCATCCAGGAGTTTGACTGAAGAAGATGTGGATCGGATGATGAGGAGGTTTCTCTCTGTGCAGATCTAGGAGGGTGTGTTACTGGATCCTGCCATTTCAGGTCAGGAGGCCTGTCTGTCAACCACTCCTCTACCTTGGACTCCTTCTCTGATCCCTTTGCTTGCTTCAGAGTCCCTAGATCCGAGTCTTCTGGGTCCGTCTGGCTTGGATCCAAACATAACCCAATCCTTGGATCCAAAACAAACTCTGAGTGTCCCAGTTTGGACATCTTCAGATCCAGTGAACTCTCGGAGCCAAAGCTACCTTGTCAGATCTGAGGCACTGGGATTGATTCCATAGATGTCAGAGCCATCTCTGCACCTTGGGACCTCGGCATTGGAGCTCGGCTCTGACTTCCTTCTCGGGGGAGATTGCTTTCAGGTCAAGAGAGGACAACAGTCCAGAAGCCTGCCGTCTTGGTGCTGGAGTCTTCTCTTTCTCTGGGGCAGTCTGCCTTCCAGGTTGTGAAGAGTTTATTCTCTGCTCCAACAGAATTGACGGATCTAATCCCCGTGGATCTCCAATCCAGCTCCCAGATGTCTCTACAATTGGAGACTCATCATTTGATGCTACAGGGGCAGCCAGCTCGAGACCTCCAAACTACCCAGCAGGGTTTCATAGTCTCTTTTCCCAGGAGTATCGCACTGACGAAGTCCCCAAGAAGAGAAAGTCAAGAAGAGGCACTTGGACTCTCCACAAGAGTCAGACACTGAGGGTATGATCTTTGACGAGGGTGAAGAGTCCCCATAATCACCTCCAGAAGATGTCTCATTTGGAGATATCCTTGAGATCCTGAAACGGAGAGGTAGTTGGACCCCTAGCAACCCTGCACCGGGGGAGTCAGTATTTTGGAGACCTTCGGAGCTGGTCCATCTACCTACTGGATTACTCCGCCCACTGATGAGCTCATTGATTTGGTCTTTTGGCGGGCATGGAAAGAGTCTGACTCACTTGAGCCAGTACCTAAGAAGCCAGACAGGATTCCGGCTCCACTTGTAAGGAAGGAATTTTGTGGTAAGGTGGTGCCTGTGGATACCTTGGTCATGGCACCCACCAAGAAGGAACTTGCTGAACAAAGTTCCTCTGTTCATCCCCCTAACAAGGAGTCTAGGGCAATGGACAGATTTGGGAAGCATGTCTGTGCTTCAGTGACCTTTGCTCTAAGGTTGCTGAATGATTTGGCGCATTTTAGTAGGTTGCAAAGGGACTTGATGAAGGAATTTTCAAATTCCCTTTCAGGAACTATTACTGCTGAGGCCCAATTGTTTGTGGCCTCTCAATCGGCTACCCTCCAATCCATTTCAAATTCATCCATGAGGCTTATCTTGTATGCAGCCAAAGATGTCTCAAGGGCAGCAGGTTCAGGCATATCTGTTAGGAGGCATGCCTGGATGTGCTTGTGTGATTTCGCAGAGCCCTTCAAGTCCTCTTTTGTTAGTGCTCCTTTTGACAGCAGTTTTTTGTTTGACCCCACAGTAAAGGACACATTATCCAGCTGTGGGAAGGATGAAAGACCCATTCTGCAGTGGGCATACATTTTTGACCCCTCAAAGATCCTTTTCTAGGAATCAATGAGATGGTTGAAAGATGTGGTTCAAGAAGTCCCAGTGTCCTTTCCAGGACACACTTGGAGAAAGTTCCCCTAGGGGCAGAGGGGAGAACTGAAATGGACCGCGATGCCCGCGTGGCAGTGCAGGCCCACAAAATCAGGAGTCCAGTGATTCCTTCTCTGATAGACCCTACCCAGCACTCCTGAAAGGCATACCAATTGTCCCCCCTCTGGAGGCAATGAGAGGTTGACTAACCCTGCACCAGAGAACCTGGCTAGACATAAAAGATACTTGGGTGCAGAAGATTATTTTCAGAGGTTATATTATTCCCTTTTCCCCTCCACCTCCAACTGTACAAAAAATTCCCTGTGTTCCACCCAGTCAGAGGAAAGTAGCAGCACTAGAAATACAAAAGCTGCTAGAAAAGAGTTTCATCCAGGAGGTCCCGCCAGACCAGATAGAGTTCAGAACTTACTCAAGATTCTTTTTAGTGCCAAAAAAAAACCAGTGGACTGGAGACCAATTTTGGATTTCAACAACTTGAACAGGTCGGTTCAACATACAAAGTTTCAGATAGCCACGGTTCAGTCCGTTTTACTATTCCTGAGCAAGGACAACTGGATTTGCTCGCTAGACCTCCAGGTTGTGAACTATAACATAAAAGTGAACAGACAGTCCAGAAGGTATTTATGCTTCCGGCTGGGAGCCAGTCATTGTCAGTTCAGAGCACTGCCCTTTGGCCTCACCACAGCCCCCAGGATGTTTACCAAATACATGGCAGTAGTAGCAGCTTAGTGGAGACTGGATGGATTCCGGATATTTCCATATCTAGATAACTGGCTCATTACAGCTCTGACCAGGCATCTACTGGTAAGAGCGATATATCAGGTACTTCAGATTTGTTCTCATCTGGGGGGATAACCATAAATTACAACAAGTCTCTTCTACAACCAACTCAAAATTTGGAATTCATAGGTGCAGTTTTCAATATAACTGTGACAGATTCTTTTCCTGTATCAGGAGTGCAGACTATAAGATTCCAAGTCAAGAGAATAATTCGCAATACCAGTGTTTCAGCCCGGTTGAACTTTCAAGCCTTGGGTTCAGTGTCAGCTGACATAATTTTAGTTCCTTTAGCAATATTTCATATGAGAATTCTTCAGTGGATGCTAGCAACACAATGGTCCATTCTTCGCCAGCACATATTAGCAAAAATAAGGATCACTCAAGCATGCAAGAGATATCTTTGGTGGTGGATTCATTCAGCGCAAGTTCTACAAGGCTGTCCTTTGATTCTGTCAACCCACGGCCATAGTGACTGCAGATGCTTCCCAGATCGGGTGGGGGGGCACTTTCTGGAGAGAACAGTCCAAAGCACTTGGTCCCACAAAGAGGCCAACTTGCATATTAATGCCTAGAGATGAGAGCAATGCTTTTATCATTGCAGACAGAATGCTCTTCATTCGGGTACAATTGCTATTCAAGCAGACAATATGTGAGTAGTCTGGTACATCAACAAACAAGGAGGAACCAGATCATACCCCTTGTATCGAGAAGCACGCAGACTGTGGCAACAGGCAATCTCATCCAACCACTTTCTCATAGCAATGCACATTCTGGGGAAATCTAATGTGATAGCAGACAAAATGAGCAGATCCATTTTTCTACCTCACAAGTGATCCCTAACAGGAAAGTAGCAGAAATGATTTTCCACCAGTGGGGTCAGCCTTGCTGCAGTCTTTTTTGCTTCTACCCTAAAAAAATGCACCAGCTACTTTGTCCTAATCCCTCCTCAGGGGAAGTCACCGAGGGCTGCTCTAAGTCATGATTGGCCCCCTCGGTCTACTCTCTGCTTACCCACCAATCCTTCAAATTCTGAAATTCTTGCAGAAAGCATCCAGGTCAAACAGCAAAGTCATCCTGATTGCACCTTACTGGCCTTGTCAGATTTCATTCCCCTTCCTGTGGCCTCACCTTCTTTACCAACCTTTGATTCTAGATCCAATTCCAGATGATCTGTCACACTCGACAGTCATGGTTCATCCGGATTTTTCAAACCTCAAGCTAACAGCATGGTTTCTCCAATACCATTAATAGCCAAACAACTGATGCTGTCTTCCCCTGTCCCTCATTTCCTTTTATCTTCCCATAATCCTTCAACAAGAAAACTGTGTTCAAGTAAATGGAGAAGATTTGTCTACTGGGCACAACAAAAAACATATTGACCCCTTTTCATCCCTGATGCATAACATCCTTGAATTTGTGGCTTTTATCTTTAATGAAGGGGCGAGTTCCTCTAACATTGAGATTCAATTAGCAGCAAAAGTTCTTCTTTAGCTTCTTCTAAACTTTATAAAGCATTCCTGAGAGGCACTCTTCTGTTGAGAACAAGACATTATAAAGACCCACTCACTGTTCTTTATGATTTTTTTTAAACATCTTTATTTGAATTATCAATGTGATATAGGCAAATTTACATTTATATAAACCTGATAAAACTGTATTAACAAGTTCACATTTGCAAACATATTTCACATATATTTCTATATGTCGTATAACCTAAGCAACACTATATAAATTATTTAATTCCTGCCCTTTTTTTTTATAAACAAGAAATATCTTTATTAAACCATCACTTATGATATAGGCAGTCATACATTTATATAAATGTAAATAAACCACACCGACACAATCCTAGTTGCAAGCATTTTACATCACAAACCATACTGACACTCTCAGTTGCAAACATCATACATCACTTATAAGCTACCCAATCATTTTCAGTCAAACTTTACATAGCTCATTTAAGTCCTGCCTTTTCTTAAACCTCATTCTTCCTCTGAATGTATTTTTCTCACAATTCCCATTTTTCCTATGTAGTTTGCTTCTGCCCTTATCTAAAGATCTCAATTCCAGCTGTTTTGTCTCTGTTACTATATTCACTATTTCTAGTATAGTTGGTTATGATTTTGATTTCCATTTCAAGTAATTGCTCTTCGGCAGACATCATAATTAGACCCAACAAGGCCTTACCGTGTCTAGGCAGTTCCGATTCTGTAACACAGCTCAGCAAAATCATCTCCCTTGTCACACTAATATGCCCACATAGCATCTTCAACAGTGCATCCCGCAGGGAATCCTTAAACTCTGCTAACTCACAGCAGTCCCAGAAAATATGTTCCAAATTACCTCTTTCTCCCCCATCACACCTCCAACATTTGCTGTCTACCTGAGGAAGAATTCTCTGGAGTCTACTTGGGGTATAAAAATCTGTGTAAACATTTCCAAGCAAAAATCCTAAATCTTCTAGATTTTGTTGCATATTTGGTTGATACATATGTCCGTTTCTTTGTGAATTGCTTATCCACTCTCTCTTCCCAATTCTTTTCTAACCTCCTCTGATTGATTATTATAGTTATCATGCAGTATTTTATATCCTGTACCAATTCCTTTTTTAATGGCAGCTTCTGTTCTAAATTCTACTAAAAACTCTACCAGTGCTGGGCTTTTGTTTAGGACCCCTCTATTTCTTTCTCTTTGCCTGTACTCTGATATCAGTCCTTGATAGGGAAGGCAGTCTTTAACTTGCAGTTCAAATACATTTTTGACATCTTCCCAGTCTTATCGTCTTTCCCTCTCTAATTATTTGCTCCCAATATCTTGGTTCCTTTGCCAGTTTTTTTTCCAATAAATTCCAGCCCCCTCTTGCCTATTGTCTATATCCCTAATTGCAGTCATCCCTATTGGCCGAATCTCTTTTCTCCATTCCCGTGTTGGCTTAGTTCTTAGGATTCTTTCTGCTACTTTATAGATGTAATATTCTGCATGGTTATTGTTATTCTCCTTAAAGGCCTGCATCCAGAATCCCAGTCCCGCCTTGTTTCGTGAGCTTCCCCCATTTCATCCTCATCCTTTTCCACTTTGAATGATAGTTTTCTGCTTGTGCTATGTGTAGGAGCCTTAACTGTGTAGCTTTGAAATACCAATTCAAATCAAGCAATCCCAATCCTCCCAGTTCTACTGGAAGAAACAGTTTATCCCACTTGACTCTTGCCATCTTCCCCTCCCAAATAAAGTCCTTCAGCTCTTTATTAATTGGTATCCACAACTTGTCCTCTGGTTGATAAAAATATGCCTGACCTGTGTATAAGACTAATGGGACTAAAAACATTTTAACTGTTTGTATCTTACTATCCATATCCATATAACAAAGCTTCCATTTTCTTAGTTTTTGTGTCATCTTTTTAGTCTCTTCCTACATATTCTTAGCTTTTTTGTTACCATGAGCTTTAGCAACAACCGAGTCGGATCCGAACTCAACAGCTGAGAAAGAATGAAAGTGGACAACACAGATGGAATGTTATGGTGAGTACATAACTTTTTAATTTTGATAGTCAGCATCTGTGGGTTGGTCCTCTTTAATCAGTTGCTGCAGTTTAGTAAATACCTTCCAATATATAAATACAACGAACTCCTAGGCTCACGGATAAACTGGTGTGCACAAAAACAAATGAATATAGAGTAGAACAAAATGTCCAAACCAGATACACGGGAGCAAATCCAATAAAATGTCCTTTAATGTAGATAAGCGCTTTCACGATACATACACTCTCTCTTCATCAGATCAATGCACAGATAAAAACATACACTTTAAATAAATCACATCAACCAATCAGAAAACACTGGGCTCACACCCACCAAAATCATTTAAACAACACAAAAAACAATGTATATGTATGTATGTGTGTGTGCATATATATATATATATATATATATATATATATATATATATATATATATATATATACACACACACACACACACACACACAAACATAGAAGCAATATATACACTACAAAACTTGATATATAAAATATAGTACTCACAAATTTCGAGTATATAAAAGTAATGAAGCAAAAATGAATATACATGAGTATATCATCTGTGCAACCTATGTGATTTGAGAACAGGTTTTAAGGGTACATGTTCATTAAGCCCAGACACTTTATTAGCTCTCAGTCTCATAATCCATTCCAATTCTACCGTTTCAGTTCTGTTTCTGATATCTCCTAACCTGGGGGGGGGTCATATAGACTCTATCAATAACACGGAACTTAAACTGAGGGTTGGTCCCTTTTATCAGCAACGTTTCACTAAGGCATTACACATGTAATATATGTTAATGGAAAAAAGATGTTCCCTAGTACGTTTTTTCAATTTACGATTACTCTTTCCCATATAGAAGGTTGAACAAACAATACAATGGGCAAGATATGTAATGTCCTTAGTGTTACAATCAGCCTTCACCTTAAAGTCAAACTTAACCGCCATATCTGGGTTTATGAAATGTAGCAGTTGTGCAGCGGTAGCGTTGTTGGCTCACAGCAAGAAGTTCTCTGGTTCGATTCTCGCCTGGGGTGCCTTCTGTGTAGAGTCTGCATGTCCTCCCTACATTCGTATGGGTTTTCTCCGAGTGCTCCTGTTTCCTCCCACATTCAAAGACATGTCTCTGGAGCATTTCTCCCCGGGCCTCCGCTGAAAATTGGCTATGTTCCAAGTCAGACTTTCCCGGTTAACAAATGTTAAATAAATAAAATAAATAAATTAAACTGCTAATGCTATCTATATACTTGTATAGATCATTCGATTGGATTCTGATACTGTTAACCTGTCTGCTATCCTTCCTTTCTAGTTCTGGCCTACCATTTATTTATTCATTTTCCTCATACAGCTGCTGTTCGCATTTTTCCCAGTGAGTACACCTGACTAACCCTGCTTAACTAGATCTCTCACCCCTTTGCAGCTTCCTCGTGGCAAGAAATACAATCATTCATCTCATCTGCAGGGGACCTATTAGTTTCATTAATCTTCCTGCTGTACTAGGCAAGTTTCTATTGTGAAACACTTTAGTGCTTATTTGTCTAGTGACACGCTCACTCACTCAATCAAGTAGTGTTGGACTCCCCTACCCTTGCCCCATGAAGTTTCTCCATTCATTCTTCTCTTTTTAGCAACTGCTAATATCAAGAGCTGCAAAACTATACAGACCTAATAAAGCAGTATGTGTTAGGTTACTGTTACATGCGTAAGTTTCTTACCTCTAGGAATTGCCTACTCTTAACTGTTCCACTGTCTTCTTGAGGCACACTTTAACTGATTGTTTCTGCTGTGGACTGGCAAGCTGCCTCAAGGTTTCAAGGGATCATTTCTGTTCACTCAACCTCTCTTTCCTCTTTCCTTTACAGCCTGTGTCCCATTGCTACTGTACTCTAACCTAGCAGTTTAATGTTAAAGAAACAGGCCATTTTTATACATTAAAGTACTTGCATTGCATGTACAGCCTTCAGGTAACTCGTGGTTTGGTTAAGCCCCGCTACACTTGCCCTTGCTCTGCACCCTACCCTGCCCCCAAATCTCACCCGCCCCCAGTAGTGCTAAATTTATAGTTATATAACCACTCCCCTCTTTTATGACCAATCAACTACAACCATCCAGTTAATAGCACTCCCCCTACCTGCCACAAACTTCCTAATCTTCTTACTATATATTACTGCTTAAATACTTTACCATCATAATGTCTCAGCTATTCGCAACATTATCACCAAAACCAAAGCTATTACTCTCTCTCCTACCTTTACTGCTCATTTCTTATCTCCTCACCATCTATGAAAATTGACATTACCTAGGATTCTACCACCCAAAGACCCAAACTACCACCCCAATAGTATCAAACATGTAAAACTTCACAATTAAATCCTTAACCCCTAAAACCTACCAACCTATTAGATCCAGCTATATCAGCCCCAAAACACAAACACTATCAAAAGCTGATAATCAAAATCCTAAAAGTCATAGTTAGCTTATAACACAACCTCACAATGGATGGAGACATCCACCCTAACCCCGGCCCATCCTCACCTACTGACTTTAGCTCCCAAACTCCTAATTCCCCTAACATAATACCTTCAAATATATCCCCTAATTCATTCCTGGTCTGCCACTTAAATATGAGAAGCATAAATAATAAGGTCCATAACTGCATGCCCTTTTGGCATTTAACTATCTTGATATATTATGTCTAACAGAAACTTGGCTAAAACCAGCAACTACAGATAAGGAAGAATTACCATAAGGGTAGAATATACTCAGATTAGACCATCATACTAGGAGAGGTGGTGGGGTCGCTATAGTTTATAAAACTACACTGAATGTTACTAAGGACTCCTTACAACCACCCCAGGTTAATAATGCAGAAATTCTTATAACTAAACTGCAAATTAACAAAATCAAATGTATAAACATAATCTGTGGCTACATTCCTCCAGGTAATAACACAATCACACTAGAAGACATCCTCCATTGGTTATCCAGTACCTATCCCCAAGAAACCATTGTTCTCGAGGACTTCAACATTGACTGGAACACCTGTTCCTCAGAATCTTCTACAACCCACGTAAACCTACATGGGTTTAAAGAGATCATATCCTCTCCCACCAGGATTGGCAAACCCAGTAACAAAGAAAGTATCTTTGACTGGATACTTATCAATAACCATCCCCATATGTACAAGTCAGGGA